>NW_006203569.1:109680-141990 GCF_000334495.1 Tupaia belangeri chinensis
TCCGCTGTCCCTTGAATGGCTCACATCAGGCAGGGAGATGCACCTACTGCAGTGTGTCTCCTGGAGGAGGGCTGTGGACAGCAAGCACATTTTCTAAAATGGACTAAAGTCTGCTCTGAAGGGAGAGGCAGAATAAGAGAACTACATTAAGTGGGCATTTAGTGCCATCCGTGAAAGGATGTCACCTAAATGAATAGGGAAATGAACATTCTCTCCTGCAATTGTGTCTCTCTGTGTAACACCTACAGTTCCTGCAGCAAGATGCCGTGGTGCTCACCAATACCTCCTTCTCCAGTTAAGTCTGGACTCCTGCAGGGCAGCCAGATGCAGAGAGGTACAGGGGAAAAAGGAATGGGGGAGTCAGAGTCACAAAAGAGAGAGGAGTGGAGATGAGACAGGAGGAGGGTGGTGGAGAAAGAGAACCCAGGGATAGAGAGAGGCCTGCCATTTCCCCAGGAATTGGTTGTGAGCTTCTTCCATTCCTTTTATTACTCTTTGCCTCATGCCCCTATAAAATCAGGTTTGTTTGAGAGGACAAGACTGGGTGTATACCCAAAGGGCTGGATTCCTCTAGTGAGAACAGGATGGTTCATGAAAGAAATGCAAGTGTTCAGGATAATCAAGGGTGGAAGGAAGCAATGTCCACTCCCTAAAACTGGAACCAGGAAGTGACAACAGCCTCAAGGGAAAAGAAAAAAATAATGTGGAAATCATTCTCTAATCTATTTGCAAATGTCTCTTGAACTCACTCAAGTAGAGAGCTGAACCATGAGTTTTCTGATAAGGGTATTGTGGCTGGTGAAACATTTTGGGGCTTCGTGACTTGGGCTATGTGCCTTAGGCAGAAAATGACACTAAAAAGATGCTTTGGAATTACAGTCCTTCCAGGTCTAGCTCTGACTTTATAAACACAGAATAAGAAAAAGAGAAAAAAATAGTAGAGGTATCATAGAGCCTTTTCTTCTTTTTCTTTCAAGTGATGATAATATGACACTTGAGAAAACTTTGCCAGCCCTTAAATATACCAGATAAACATGTCTAATAATTGGCATTCAAAATATCTCAACATCAGGAATGTACCAAGTTATGCAAAAATACACTGAGCCATTAGAGGGAAAAATAACATTGACTGTACATTTGCCATAAGCCAAACATTTTATAAGTATAATCACTTATTTTATGATTCTATGAGGCAGGTATTATTAATTCCAGCTTACAAATGAGAAAAACAAGCCAGACTGTGGTATAGCCATAAAACAAGATACTGTGTAAGGCAAATCCATGTGGGAAGGTTCCAAGTTCATGTCCAGAGACCTCCCTGATTATGTTGGGCATGTGCACGCTCATCCATGATCTGGGGCTGGCCAATGTTGGGGGAGGATTGTGGCATTAAGATCATATTGAGGGGTTCAGGGAAGCCGTGCTCTAAACTTCATTTCTAGACTCCCAAAATACTTAGACAAGAAGCCATTTTAAAGCTGAGGTGTGTCCTGGCCTGGTCAGGGAAGTCGTGATCTAACCTTCCTCTTCTAGACTCCCAAAATATTTAGACAATTGGAGGAGAAATTTTGTCCCAGAATGACCAGAAATCACTACAGAGGCACAAGAAACATGAGAAACCAAGAAAGGATCTCTCCCCTAAGGGAAAAGAATAATCCTTCATCATCCACAGACAGTACAATAGAACTCGTGGAATTGCCTGATAGAGAATTAAGAATATTCATAGTGACAAAACTAAACAAGATGCAAGAGCTGAGAGATAATGAACTCCAGAAGATGCAGGAGAAAAGAAACAATGAGTTCCAGGAGGTGTTGAGTTCTTCCATAATCTGAAAGTGGAAATACACACTATAAAAACAATCAAATGGAGCTACTAGAGATGAAGGCTTCCTCTCAGGAAATCAAAACCTCTCTCGAAAGCATTAAAAGTAGATAAGTCCATGCAGAAAATCAAATCTCAGATGTGGAAGACAAAACCTCTAATCTAGAAAAAACAACCAACCAACTAAACAAACAAACAAAAAAACCCAAAAACCTGAGAAAATAATCCAAAAAAAAAACTTTATGAGAAATACTAGACAGCATTAAGTGCCCAAACATCTGGATAATCAATATCCTAGAAGGTAAGGAAACTAATAAGGCCATTGATAATCTATTCCATGAAATCTTGGAAGAAAACTTTCCAAATCTAGAGAGGCATTCGAATAATCCAGATCTAAGAAATACAAAGGACTCCTAACAGAATCACCCAAAAAGATCTTCTCCAAGGCATATCATAACCAGACTGGCGAATCTACGGACAAAGATGAGATTCTAAAATTGGCAAGAGAGAAACGTAAGGTTACTTATAAAGGTTATCTAATCAGGGTAACCTCAGACCTCTCATCAGGAACAATGTGAGCAAGAAGGAATGGGAAAATATATTCAAAATGTTAAGTGAAAAACAATTTCAACCAAGAATACTATACCCAGCAAAATTATCTTTCATGTGGAAAGAAAGGATGAAAACATTCTCAGATAAACAAGGCCTGAAAGAATTTGCCAATAGCAGACCCACTCTTCAAGAAGTTCTGAAAGGAGTGCTCTACCAGGCAAACTAAAGACACATAAAGAAATAAGAGAATAAAAGGCAACCAATAAAATGGCCAATTTAATGCTAGGGACAAGAAATATCAATAACAACATTGAGTGTTACCTTCCAGGATTTAAATGGAAAGACTGGACCACAGTAACACTGCATATTCAGCAGAAGAGAGTTTGAACATAAAACTGAACTGGTAAAATGGAATTTTATGACTTTTATGTAAGATATTACTGATTTTTTTTAAAACTAGGCTTTGTTTTCCCAATTTAAGCATTTTACTTTCTTCTGAGTTGTAGACACATTTAGCAATTTGTTAAAATATATATATATTTTTAATGGAAACATAAACTTTTCTTCCTTTCCGACCTTTCTGGAATTGGAAAATATTTGGGAGTATTCTTATTTTGTGGCAGAAGGGTTATTTATATAAGTTCAATAATGCTTGTTGCATTGAATTGGAAATTGGAAATATTCATTATTGGATAGGGCTTTGACTGGAATGTCATACCTGGAGATTAATCAGGAAACTATGGAACTAAGGTGGATCTCAAGTAAGTCAACAGAAGCTCTTAGAAAGAGCCTGGAACCACAAGTAGTTCTGCCTGGCAGAGAGGATTAGAGAAGATATATGAAAGAATTTATAACATAACATAACACAACTTGGACTTTTTCAGCCCAGCATTGTAATCAGTAGAGATTGCAAAAGAGCAACCACACCAGAAGATTATCTTGAGAAAGATGTTGAAGGAAGAAAAAGAGACTGATTTTTGCTAGCAGATGGTATATCACAGAATTCTTGGTAGGCAGGACTGAATTGAGAAGTTTTATGTGTGACTCGTGTGCTGGGCATTTGCTTTTCAACAATTTCAGTAGCTGACATGTAAATATCTTCTTAAAAATATTTAAAACCATACCTTCTCTGTTGTTATAGAGTCACAAACACAATTATAAGACATATTTTGAATATTATCTTTAAAATTCACTTGAAAGTTTATTAACTGTCAAGAACTATTGGGACCAGCAGTTAGCATAAGGGCTGTCACTGGACTCCCACGTAGTCGACTGCGGTTCAAGTCCCGGACCTGGTGGCTTAAACTCACGCCAGGAGTGTGTGCTTCTCTGTTGTTATAGAGTCACAAACACAATTATAAGACATATTTTGAATATTATCTTTAAAATTCACTTGAAAGTTTATTAACTGTCAAGAACTATTGGGACCAGCAGTTAGCATAAGGGCTGTCACTGGACTCCCACGTAGTCGACTGCGGTTCAAGTCCCGGACCTGGTGGCTTAAACTCACGCCAGGAGTGTGTGCGTGCGTGCCCAAGATCCCGAGAGGAGAATGGAGGAGAAGGGATTGCAGTGTGGCCATCCTCCCTGGGGGGGGGGGTGCGGTGGTGACTTCTTGCTTTGTATCTCTCTGTCTCTCTCTTTCTGGCAAGCGCACACGCCCTATAGCAAAAAAACCTCTCAAAAATAAAAAAAAAGAACTATGGAGTATGAGCAAAATTTTTTGATATGTAAAGTAAATGTTTGTGGAAAAATGTAAAAAGAAATAAAAGGAAAAAGACCATATTGAGGTGCTGTCTTTCTTGCTCATGGAAGAAATAGATAAAAATAAATAAAAATGAGGCTCAAGAGATTAAAAAATCTGCCTAAACTACATTAGTTTGGATCCCTGAATGATTACATGGGGGCAGAATACCTCTTCCTCATTCTATGTTCAATCAATAACTCACCAGTGGCAGGATGGGGATCCAAATCAAGATACCTCTGATGCCAAGGACCCCCATTCTAACTCACATACACGACTGCCTGCCATTATACCGGACAGCCTCTTAGGAGGAAATGTGAACTACTGCATTATTATTTCTGAGCTATCAAATCCCTCAATACTTTCTATGTTCAGAACAGACCTTTTTGTCATGCACGGAACACCAAGGTTGTTGTTAGGAGAGAGGTTTCTAGAATCCAGATGTGCTGGTGTTATTTGCTCTGTCTTGGTCAGGTTGTGGGAAGTTATTTTTTTCTAGTCTGCTGTGGGGTGATAACACATTCTAAGAAAGAAATGCTTGAAAAATGACACGAACATGTAGTACTACAGAGCAAATCCAAAGTTGTGCTCTTGGCCAGTTACTTGGAGAGGCTCCACACTCCAGACTCCCTGGTATTGTCTGTGTCTAAAAAAGGAAAGGGAGAGAACCTGTGCTTGCTTTTCCCCTCTGGCATATTTTATCAGCAACACAACGCTCTCCCTATTGCTTGACAGGGTCAATAAATGAGTCCAGTCGTAATGGGTGTCATGGGTGTCACTTGATATGATTATACGGATTAGTGCCTTTCGTTCCTACTGAGCTGCCAGGTAGGGGGATGCTGTAATCTTCTTTCTTAAAAAACTCAACAGAATATTTTTGTTATCTTGATCATTTATTGTATTTGGAAGGCTGTTTGCACCATGGCAGCTTGTCAACATCTCAAGGTAGGGGGTTCCACTCAAAAGTGTACCTTTATTTACACGGTAAGTTCTTGAAGCTTCTTAGGTGGAGTGGGGCAAAGTGTCTTAGTGGAAGAAAAGAGAAAGAAAGCATATAGTAACTCACATGTCAGCCTTGGCAATTATTCTAAAGAACTGCAGCAGTCTGGAAGAAAGGTTTTCAGTCTTACACATTCACAAAACTTTTTTTTTTTTTCTGGAGTACCCAGTGGGGCTACATTTCCCGAATCCCTTGTAGTTGCAGGTGGTCATGTGACTGAGAGGGAATGTGCAAAGCAGTAATGTGGGTAACTTCCAAGGATGGCCCTTAAAAATCTTCATGACCACTTTGTTTTTCTCCTCTTTTGGTTGACAGGATAGAGATGTCGCCCAGGTTGGTCCAACTGTGGTAGCATGTGCTAGATGCTGCTCCTTGCCAGGTTAAGGTCACATGACAGGCCCAGGTTCAGTTTTTGGTCCACCCTAAAAATGGCCAGATGCAGTGGCCTATGCCTATAGTCCCAGCCACTCAGGAGGCTGAGGCAGGAATGACCCTGAACAGTGAGACCCTACTTCCCCCTCCCCCACTTAACACACAGAAAGCAAGAGAAACAACTTCCAGGGAGCTCTTGGAAAGCATGTGTTCAAGATAACAGAGGCACCAGCATCGTGTGACCCAAATGACTGTGTGGGGCAGATCCTCTCCAGCTGACCATGAACATTTTTGAGCTCTTAGGTAAGCAGCAATAAAGTTCAATTCTGTTTCAGCCATTATATGCTTAGGGGTCTACTTGAAAACAGTCTAGACTGCCCTACTATACCACTCATCTTAAAGTTAGTCTTCTTCTTTTTCCCTTTTCAGTTGCCAGAGGGTGCATGCACACACCAGGGAAGTAGAAAGAGAGAAAGGGAGGGAGAAAGCATGCCTTTATGGGGAATGGTCACACCATAATCCACTGTCCTCCATTTCTCCATCCTGTTGGGATTTGGGGCATGCACACATATGTTCAGTGTGTTTTTCAAGCTGCTGGGGCTGGAATTTGAACTATGGTGTGTCATGTGGAATCTGGCACCCTTAACCACTAGGCTGTGGGTTGGCTTCACTGTTGACTCCTTAATATTTATTTCTGTATCAACAGTCCTGCCAATTTTATATACTGAGTCAGACCTTCAAAAGCATCCCTTTCCCTTAGGGTAGAATCCCAACCTGTAATCTGTGAGACAATGTAAGATCTAGTCTCTGCCTACTCTTACTGCACTTCCTCAGCCTCACATCATGCCATTGTCTTCTCTGCTCTCTATATTACGGTTGCCCCCGCCATATTTCACTTCTTTAAATGCAGCACATTAATTCTACATCAGGCCCGTTGCACACCGACTCCCTCCATTCCTGATCCTTTATCTCCTACTGAGCTTTCTGGACTCTTCTCAATAGAGAACAAGTGTGGGAGTGGTACAGTGGGTCAGATTACCTTCAAGAAAAGAGCCAATCATCTCATTGCTTACTGTTTTTTATGCTTAAGGATTGAGAAGCTTTTCTGGCAGTACATTTTAAAAGTTGAAAGCATGTATGTGCAAAAAGTTATTTAATGGAAAAGTGCTACTAAGTCTGTCCAGGTAAATTATGTAATATTCTTAATATTTTTTTTCTTTAGACAGGTCTCACTGTCATGATCTTCCGGCTTCAGCCTCCCTGAGTTGTTAGGATTACAGGCATGTGCTACTGTACCTGGCCTTTACGTTGGGCTGGAAATCCAACCTGGGCCTCCCTCATGGTCCCAACCTACAGAACACAGCATCTTAGCAGTGCATGCAGCTGTGACTGAGTCTATGCAATGTTTTTTAAATAGAGTATTATATAACTATTCAAATTATGCTTATGACACAAATGTTTATCATTGGGTAAACAGAAAGCAGGATAAAATGTAATGAGCAAGGAAATATGCTAATACACTGTTCTATCTTGAAGAGTAGATTTTGAATATGTTCTTTTCTTTCCTTTTGGTCTTTTAAATATTTTTTCATATTGTCCAAAATTTCTGTAATAGTTCAGTATGTTATAAGAAAAAAATGGGGGCCAGCAAGTGCATAGAGGTTAAAGCACTAGACTCCCACACAGCCAACTTGAAACTTATGCAGGGTGCGTATGTGTGCAAGCCCAAATTCTGAGAGGAGAATGGAGGAGAAGGGATTGCAGCATGGCCACCCTCCTGGGGGTGGGGGTGATTTCTCACTTTCTCTCTCTCTCTTTGTTTCTGTCAACCCAGTGAGTGCATGTGCCCTATAGCAAAAATCTCTCTCAAAAACAAAGACAAGTGGCTGGCAGGTGGTATGGTGGTTAAGGGCACAGGAATCCCATATGGCTGACCATGGTTTGTGTCCCCGACCTGGTGGCTTGCTTTCTCACTTTTTTCCCTCTCTCTCTCTTACTCTGTTCCTCTCTGGTCAAATTAAAATAAATAAATAAAAGTTAAATAAAATAATTCTTAAAAAAAATAAGAAGGACAAAAAACTGTATCTATAGGTTCCAGCAGATGGCGTAATGGGTACGTTTGCTGGATTCCCATGTAGTCGAACACAGTTCGAGTCCTGGACCCGGTGACTTAAACTGTTGCTACCGTATGTGTATGCCTACTCAAAATCCTAAGAGGAGAATGAAAAGGAAGGGATTGTGGCATGGCCTCCTCCTGGGAGGTGATTTCTTGCTTTCTATCTTTCTGTCTCTCTGACAAGCACGTATACTCTATAGCAAAAATCTCTCTTAAAACAAAGAAGAAAACCCCCTGTATCTACAAGTCACAAATCACACTGTATTATAATTATGTATTTTGTAATTTATCTTATTCTTTCCTGACTGTGAGCTTCCTAAAAGTTATTCTTGAATTATTCATCTATGTCTCCTAAGATAAGGAGACATCTGATCTAACCTGGATTAGAAATTCAATAAAAAGTTGCCAGATGAATAATACAAATGAATTTGACATGAAGTCCTTTAAGCAGGCCCTTATGGAGTTCCATTTCCCTGCTAATTTATCAGAGCCTGGTTGCTAATTTTTAAGCTAGTGTATTGTGAGCCACTGGTGATGTTACTCGAATTTAGAGAACTTTACTCAATCAGTCAGGACGTCACTAAGCTCTCTGACCAGAGACAGGGTAGAGATGACCAAGAACAGGGAGTCTTAAGACTATTTACAGCAAGGAAGTAGAAGCAGTTCCCTCTTTCATTTAGCATTACTATTACTAAATACTAAGCTAATTTTTTTTTGAGAGGTTTTTGATATAGTGCGCGTTTGTTCACCAGAAAAACAGAGAGAGACAGAGACAGAAAGTGAGAAATCACCTCCCAGGGGGGATGGCCATGCCGCAATCCCTTCTCCTCCAGTCTCCTCTTGGGATCTTGGGCATGCACACACATGTGCCTGGCATAAGTTTAAGCCATCAGGTCCGGGACTTGAACTGTGGTCAACTACATGGGAGTCCAGTGACATAGCCATTATGCCAGTTGCTGGTCCCATTAAGCTAAATATGAAGCTGTCAGTATTTTGACTGGAAACTCAGTTCAAGGATGATTGTGTCTAGCAAACTCACTGTATAATCGAAAGCAGGCTTTTCTCCACCCACTTTGAATAAACATCTGAACAAAAGACATAATGACAAAGACACAAAAACCAGGATCAACACAAATGGTTCTATGGGTAAAAGTAAAAATAAAGACTGTAATGTCATAGCCAGGCAAAACATGAATATAACTGCTTAGGATCTCCTCATAAGGTTTCTTAGTGAGTCTCGGGATGAAACTCAGGAGACTGGGCCCTAGGTGGCACAGAGGAGTGGGCTAAGGCTTGTTTTGGTGTCTGAGGCTCTTCGTGGTAAATATTGCCTGCTTGGTTTTCTGCTTCTATCATTCTCCTTCAAATGCCCCAGTTTCCTGTTTTGCTCTCTTTCTTCTCCAATCCTTTTAATCCTACTAATTCCAGCTCTCAAGAAGAGGCACACGCGTGGCCCATCCTATCTCCAAGTGCTGTTCATCTCCAATGCATGTGTTCGTTGTGATGAGGTGGGGAGTGACTGCTCTGCGGGAATGGCCTATAGCACCACTCGTCTTTCCATGGGGGCAGCTCATTCATGGGAAGCTTTGCTAGGGGTTTGGTCTCTCCCTATCTAGGTGTTCAGGGCCCAAAGTGATTGGGTTCTAGAAGTGTTCATCGATGAGGCTGATGCACAGGCCAAGAGAAGCTTTACAAAGGGGAGTCCACTCACAATTACACAGATAGACTTTTATTTCAGGTATCCCGAGGCTGTCAGCATATTTCAGAGAAATCAGACCTGTCTTTCTTAAGAAACAACAGGACCTAGAGTAATACTGTCTTCCAACTTACTCTAAAGTGGATTTTCTGGCCTTTATTTAAAAGTCGAGGTAAAACTTTTGATGATGGGCGGAGATCTAAGATGAAGCCACTCTCAGAGCAGGGCATGCTAGGGCCTGTCCATTCTGCAGACAGGTGAGAAACTTGGTTTGGGAGCAGACACACTGCAGGAGGGTATATCTGATGAGGGCACCAGGGGACTATAGCTGTGCACTGGCGTAAGAGCCATTCATTTCTTCATTCTATTGCAGGAGTGAAATCTCAAGGGTAAACATCACACATGAATGGTCTACAGGAAGGGACATAATAGCTGGCTTTGTTGTGCTGTATGTCAGAGTTTTTTTTTTTTAAATTAAAGATAAATACCTTTGTAAAGAATATTACCAGCCTGTATTGCCCTCTGCCCCTCACTTCAATGTGACTTCCCGGTTACTGTTGGCCTTAGCCTGTAGTGCAACTCCTAACAGTGAATGTTCTCAGTAATGATTCCTGTGAACTTCTGAGGTGAGTAGCTCCAGGTTCCTACGGACCTCACCTTTGCCCTCTCTCATGCTCATCTTTCCATCACCACAGCTCTGACTTTAGGCCTCCATTACTTTTCCTCTAGACTACTACGACACAGTTCCCTTCTTTAATCCATTTTATGTACAAGTGGCTTATTCTTCTGGAAGCATGGCTCCTTAACATTACTCTCTGCCTGCCTTTGTCTAGCTCCTTGGCCAGGTATTGAAGGTCTTCCATGGCCTAGTTACAACCACCTTAGTAAAGTCTGAGCCTTCCATATCATTTTGCACTCTGGGTTCTGCCCAGACCCAGGCTCATGCTCTTCTCTGTACAGTTTGAGGCTCTCCTACTTTCGTGAATTCCCTCACACACTTTTATCTACTTGGAACTCTTTGCCCGCACCCTTATATGTTCATATTTTATCAGTACAGAAGACTGAGATTAAGAAAACAAAAAACGCTTCTCTCACCATATCTGTTCCCATCAGAATTAATCTTTCCTCTCCTAAATTTTGCTAGCACTTTCTATTATCAGAGTGACTGAGATTCTTGCTTTAGTTTTATTATTAGCAGTGAATCCCTACACAGAATTTGTACATAATTTATTGTACCCTCCAGCCTATCACAGGGTTCCATTAATATTTGAATGAAAAGAACACAAAAAGTGCGTTTCTTACCTGCGACTTGGCAGTTAATTGTCACATTCACTCCCTGCACTGTTTTGATGGTGCTTCCGATATCGACTGTGACTGCAGGCTTCTCTGTGTTGATGACAGTCGTTCGTGATGCTTTCACTAGTGGCTTTCCTAAAGATGAGAAATAATATGATTCATTAAGAGATGGCTCCTATGGACTCAGGGAATTCTTTTAAAACTTTTCATAATCAACAATGAATGGCTGATGGCTGATCTACTCAAGCTTTTCCTACCACATATGCTTTCTCTTGGAAAAAATGTAACTGCAAAATATAAAGCCATCCAATCCCTATGGATCTACCATAGAGCTGTCAGAAAAAGAACAACGATCGGAGAATCCTAAGACAGTGCATAGTATACATATTGGGATGCTTTTTGCATTATTTTTATCACCAGAGGATGTGTGTGCACATAAGAGAGAAAGGGAGAGAGAGAGAGACATGGGAGGATGGCGAAAGAGACAGACAGGAGAGGGGAAAGAGAGAGAGAGAACCCTCAATGGTTGTGTGTTCATGCCGCAATCCTTTTTCTTCCATTTCTTTACCCAGTTAGAATTTGGGCATGCACACACACACATGCCAGGCATGTTTCTCTAGGTGCTGGGATTTGAATAGCAAGCAACCATGTGGAATCCAGCTCCCTATGCACAGTGTTTAACTCCTTTCCTATGGGGCTGGCCTGATTTATGCATTTTAACCAGTAAATTAACCAGTGACCCTATGTGTTACATGTTTAAGGGTTTACTTTTGTTAAACTAATCTTTTTACTTTGAAATAATTATCGATTTGCATGCAATTATAAGAAGCAATATAGAGCAATTCTGTGCAACCTTACCTAGTTTCCCATAAAGGAACATCTTACAAAACTGGAGTACAACATCGTGGCCCCAGTACTGACTGACGTTGATAAGGTTAGACCACTGAGCACTTCCATCATGAGGATCCCTCCTGTTGCCCTAGTTTCTCCTTAACCCTTTGGCAATCATTAGTATGGTCTCCATTTCTTTTTCTTTTTCTTTTCTTTCATTTATTTTTCATTTATTTATTTTTTTAGAGGTTTTTGCTATAGGGCACATGCACTCACCAGAAAGACAGAGAGACAGAGAGACAGAAAGGAGAAATCAGCCCCCGGGGGGATGGCCACACTGCAATCGCTTCTCCTCCATTCTTCTCTCGGGATGTTAGGCACGCATGCACACGCACCCAGTGTGAGTTTAAGCCACCGGGTCCAGAACTTGAACCATAGTCGACTACAAGGTAGTCCAACGACATAGCCATTATGCCAACTGCTGGTTCCATCCATTTCTATAATTTTGTAATTTCAAAAATGTTACATGAATGAAATCATAGAGCGTGTAACCTTTTCTGATTTTTCTTCTTCAAACACAGAATAATTCTCTGGAGAGTCTCCCAGATCTCATGTGGTGTGATTACATGTATCAACTGATTTTTCCCTTCACTGCGGAATACCATGTACTCCATGTATGAGTGCATCATACATGAAGTTTGTTATCCATTCATCTCTTGAAGGGCATCTGGGTTGTTTCCAGGTTATGACTGTTACAAATAAAGCCACTTTTAATGTTCCTGAACAGGTGTCTGCGTGAAAAGCAGTCTTCCTTTCTCTAGGGTAAATGCCCAGGGGTGCAATTCCTGGGTCACATGTTAGGTGCAGCTTTAGGTTTTTTAGTAACTGCTGAACTCTTTTTCAGCGTGTCTACCTGATTTCATGTTATCACTAGCAACACATCAGTGACCTAGTCTCTCTGCTTCCTTGCCAGCATTTGGTGTTGTTACTACTGGGTCATTGGTCTAGGTCCCCCTCCCCCATGTGGTCTCCTCATTTATGGTGGGATGAAAATCCTCATCTTCTCAGTCACCACCTACATGGGGATTTGGGTATCTCAATCAGCCTGGCCAGGAGGTAAGTCTAGGTCCACTACTTGGCCTCTGCTCAAGTGGGCGGGCTGGACCACAGTGCTTCCTGTTCTGGCTCCACCACTGGTCCTTGTTAGAGAACAGGCTCTCAGATGGGGCTTTTTTTGGAGGGGAGGGAAAGGGAAACCTATTAGTATTTCCTGGTAGCTGGCTTCTTCAGCTCCAAGTTTGGGATTTATGAGGCAAAAAGAAAACCTAGCCAATTTCCTCATTTTCCAAGGCCTTTAGTCAGTATGCCTTTTTCTCTCCACTTTTCAGTCTTCTATTTACACATAATGAACAAGGTTTTTTAGCTATACTTTGCAGGAAGAAGAACTAAGTACAACTAAGCAATTAATGTCATTTTCCGGGAAGTAGAAGTTCTGTATATATTATGTTTAAATAGACCATTATCAGACGGGGATGAAATACTGCATTTCATGCATGTAACCACAAAAATACAATGAAAAGATTCATTTACTGAGCACCTCGGGGAAATGAGGGTCCACATGAGATCATTTTCCTATGCCTAAAGCTTAATCTTTAGTAAGTCAAATGGATTTAATTTTAACCACCGACAGGCAGGCCACTCTACAACGGCATTCCCTATTCTCTGCCTTCATTAATTGTGAAGAACACCTTAATTCAGAAGTGACCTTTGGAGTTCTCTAGCTGCTTTTTACACTTTTTGGTTTCTTCCTTATCTAGTTACCCTTTATTCCTGTGTACTGTCACACAGCCTCATATTAGAAGCTGCCCCCCCCCCCTTTTTTTTCCTCTTTTCTCATTTTAACTGCCTGGTAGGCACAAGTAATTAAGCTCATTAGAACTATTAGGTCTTCAGGAAAGTCATGACCGTATTTTTCTATGCAAAACTGTGTCCTGATGACCCACTATGTTTAAGGGCAGAAGCCGGAATAAATGTCTGAGGAACTCACCCTGTGAGTGCAGGATCTCCTATCGACCTTGACTGTTTAAGGGCCTTTTCCCTCTTTTCACCTATATCCCATACACTGGAAATTATGTGTGGCCTGATGAGAGGGTGATCTAGATCATGCATAATCATTTGTGAGCATAATCAATGCAGGGCAATTACGGAAGAAAGTATGGAATGGCACTGAGTTGATACTGGCATACTTACCTCCCTGTCCTTTAGAAGCTACCCAGCTCTTACTCCAAAGCCACCCTAAATCTGACTGGCACCTCTGTTTATCATCTCATGCTTCCAACATTTTGGTTGGACGACTGCATAGCCTAAATGGCCTCTCTGCTTCTACTTTGCTCTCACTATACTCTCTTCTTATGATAGCCTGACTGATCTTTCTAGGACATGAGTCAGACCATGAAACTTTTTCTGCTTAAATTTTCCAATAAAATTAGAACAAAATTTCAAGCCTCTTTTTTTTTTTTTTTGAGAGATTTTTCACTGTAGGGCGCGTGCGCTCACCAGACAGACAGAGAGAGACATAGAGACAGAAAGCGAGAAATCACCCCCCAGGGGGGATGGTCACGCCACAATCCCTTCTCCTCCATTCTCCTCTCGGGATCTTGGGCACGCACGCACACGCGCCCGGCGTGAGTTTTAAGCCACCGGGTCTGGGACACGAACCACGGTCGACTACGTGGGAGTCCAGCGACATAGCCATTACGCTAACTGCTGGTTCCCTCAAGCCTCTTTTCATGACCAACTGTCTCCTACACATTAAGCCCCAGTGGTCTACCTCCCAGGCATCACTGAGGCCATGCTCCCATCAATCATTGCTCCAGCACTCGGACCTCTTTCCTTCCTCCAACACAGCACACGCTTGCCCTGGCTTTTCCCTGACCCCGATACCCTCCACCTACAGACTTCTCATGGCTGCTTCTTCTGGTCATTCGGGTCTGTGCAAATAACACCTTCCTACTGAGGCTTTTCCTAACCATCCCACCCAAAACCACCACCCCTTTATTCCCCTGCCAGGCATTATATATCTTATTGCCAGTCTTACTTTTTTTTAATACACTGGACTATCAGAATTTATCTTACATATTTGTGTGTTCTTTAAATCCCTCCTACTGTACCTCACCAAATAACCTCTATAACATCTCTCTGTTCTCTTCAGTACGTTCTCAATATTATCTATTACCTATATTATCTCTTAAGTGAAAGCATATGTGTGCATGATGTGCTATGTGTATTATCTGAATTTTTTTTTTACCCTGAGAGGCAGCAGGTAACATATTACTATATTTTAAATAGACAAAGGGCTTAGGGTCAGAAAGGCTCATGGTTTGTCTCAAGCCACAGAGCTTAAGTGACAGGGCTGTAGTGGATACCAGCTCTTTGACCTCCAGTCTAGCACTTGTTACATGAGGTCCCACATCCTTGTGTGTAGACTGACTGCCTCAGAATCCTCAGGGCACTTGTTAAAAACATAATCTGTCCTGCTCTAATACAAGAGTTGCCTCACTGTGTTGTAAAAACAACTGTGCCAATGGGGAAAATGAGGTTAGGGACCAGAGAGTTTTAGACTCACAATTACCAAGTTATTTTTCCTACAGGAATTTTAATAATAAAGGTGGTTTTTATAGCTGCAAGTGTATAGCTATAAAATTCAAATGTTCCTGAATTAAATCCAGCCCTTAATTAATTATATTGAGCTTTTGCTGAAAAGTAATGGCCCCTTTTCCTGTCAGTAGAGGTGCTGTTAGCACAGGCTACTTACATGTTCTTATTACCTTCATGATCCATTGTTAACACAAAGCACAGTGTTACCAAGTATTTGTAGACAATAGAAATTCATAATGGAAACAATGTTCCTTAATCAATAGCCTCCATATGTCCATTAGAAAAACACTTGTATGCACTTTTAAATCCCTCTCCAAATATACTCTATCTGAATCTCAGGTGGGAATAGGGGTGGAAGCCATATTCTCTATTTTTAACAAGTTCCTAAGTGATTTTACCATACAGATACATATGATATTATACTCTTAGTCTTTCTTTAACTGATTCTTCTGTTTCCTGGGGAGAGATTCCCTTTGAGACACCATTAGTTTCTATTAGAAGTTTTCAAGTTGGTGTTCTTAGTTTAATGGTCAACTAGAAAACAAACAAACAAACAAAAACCCCAAAAAACAAAAACCTTCAGCATAAAATTTGGGATCACCCTGAGAGGCAGCAGGAGAAGGGATTGTGGTGTGGCCAATGCCCTCTGGGGGGGGTGATTTTTCACTTTCCTTCTCACTGCTTGTCTCTCTCCAGTGAGTGCACATGCCCTATAGGGGAAAAGCAGAAAGAGCTGAGCAGGCTCCGTCATTATCCCTGAGCCCTGCGCTGCCCCCGCTGCACCTCAGCAGTCAGTACTTGCACAGCTGGTCACTAGCCGTTTGCTTTCAGCAAGGCAGCATCAGCTCGCAGTACCTTCATGATCCATTGTTAACACAAAGCACAGTGTTACCAAGTATTTGTAGACAATAGAAATTCATAATGGAAACAATGTTCCTTAATCAATAGCCTCCATATGTCCATTAGAAAAACACTTGTATGCACTTTTAAATCCCTCTCCAAATATACTCTATCTGAATCTCAGGTGGGAATAGGGGTGGAAGCCATATTCTCTATTTTTAACAAGTTCCTAAGTGATTTTACCATACAGATACATATGATATTATACTCTTAGTCTTTCTTTAACTGATTCTTCTGTTTCCTGGGGAGAGATTCCCTTTGAGACACCATTAGTTTCTATTAGAAGTTTTCAAGTTGGTGTTCTTAGTTTAATGGTCAACTAGAAAACAAACAAACAAACAAAAACCCCAAAAAACAAAAACCTTCAGCATAAAATTTGGGATCACCCTGAGAGGCAGCAGGAGAAGGGATTGTGGTGTGGCCAATGCCCTCTGGGGGGGGTGATTTTTCACTTTCCTTCTCACTGCTTGTCTCTCTCCAGTGAGTGCACATGCCCTATAGGGGAAAAGCAGAAAGAGCTGAGCAGGCTCCGTCATTATCCCTGAGCCCTGCGCTGCCCCCGCTGCACCTCAGCAGTCAGTACTTGCACAGCTGGTCACTAGCCGTTTGCTTTCAGCAAGGCAGCATCAGCTCGCAGATGAAATCAGTGTAAATGTGTGGAAATTAATAGGGACTGTAGACTATTCTTTCATTTAATCTGTAAATTTACTTGTGTTATAGTCAAATGAGAGCTACACACAACAGATATGCCTAGTTTTATACCTGCATACATTTAAGAAAAAGAAGGAAATAGAAAAAAAAGGTAAGCTTTTCAATTTATCACATCCCGTATGAGAAATCAAGCCTTTCCAAGAAAGTGACACACGAAACTGAAGCCTTACGAGAATCGTTTTGAGGACATAGCATACCCCTTGGCTTTGGGACCGTGGTTCTGCTCAAGGTAACGCATAAAGGAATAGAGCCTCAACAGTCAGCAAAGGCAGCCCTTGGACAAAGGGCAGACCGAGGAGCAGCTAAAGTGTGTACGCCAGCATCCGAGGAGGTGTAGGTCAGAGTAGGAGTGTGACTTCGGGATGCCCGTAAAACTGAGGGTTCAGCCAACCAGGCCTTGTTCTGATTCCAAGGGATGATACCTCCGGAGAGACAGGCAGGGGCAGAGGAGCAGCTCGAGGAGTGACTGCTCAGCAGCACATTCCTGTGCATAGTCTGGGCTCTCGCTCAGGCCTCTTTCTCTCATGTGTGACTCCGGGTAAAATCAAAACCCAATGGGAAAAAAAAATCTGAACATATGTGCTTGAACTTAAAAAATGTCTTTGGCCCAGTGTAAAGGTGATGGAGAGAGGAGCCAGAGGAGATGGAAGGTTTATTTTTTGAGTGAAGCCAAGAGCAGAGAGCACTGTAAATAACTTTTTCTCAGGGCCAAATCCCAGGCTCTGTTAATAGAGACTCACAGCTATGGCAGAGATGGATGTGCCGTTAGCCGTGCCCTTCTCTCTTCCTCCTGGCACAGAGCTAGCTCATTTTCCTGCCTCTCTGCAGGTAGGTACGGAGGTGGGATGAGCAGATGGAATAGGAACAAAACTAAAGGACACCACTTGTTGGCCCCAACTACAAAAACTCTCTCTTGGGTGGGATCAGTAATTAGCGTAATGACTGTGTCGCTGGACTCCCATGTAGTTGACTGCGGTTCGCATCCCGGACGGACCTGGTGGCTTAAAACTCGCGCCGGGTTTGTGTGCGTGCGTGCCCAAGATCCTGAGAGGAGAACGGAGGAGAGGGAATTGCGGCGTGTTCATCCCCCCTGGGGGGTGATTTCTCATTGTCTCTTTCTCTGTCTGTCTGGCAAGCGCACACGCCCTATAGCAAAAACCTCTCCAAAAAACAAAACAAAACAAAACTCTCTCTTGGGTAATTCCTCATTTCAGACTTTACATGAGCAAGACATAAACTGTCATATTTTAGCCATCATATATTCCTAGGTTTGTAACAACTCAGGAATTTTTAAAAAAGAGGTTTAAATTAGTTAGCAAGTGCTAATTAATCCAGGCTTAATGGACATATGTTGACTCATTGCATCAATGAATCAAATGGGTCTTTTTTTAAAACTCTCCTCCCATTATGATTACAAATGTCAAAAATATTTTTTTTTCCTAACCCTAGTCATCAAAAATAATTGTACTTCAAAAACTTCAGCTTCTCACCATTTGGCTAGAGATATATCTAAGCTAGGAAGTATGCACGTGTGCTCACTCCCAGGGAAAAGAAAGGCTGATTGAAAATGACTGGGAAATTGGACAAAGACAGAAACAAAGACCGTAGGAAGCCGGTTTGGAGACCATCTGAAAGCTTGAGGAATACATGGACATATAAGTGGCAAATAGATTTGAGATTCTGAAGCCAAATCTAGCGATTGGCAGAGTCTTTCTGAATATCCTTCAGATGCAGAATCTGGGTTGCATTTATCAGGACCAAGAAGCAAAAATGCCTGATGAAATGGTGATGCCTGTAATGAACCGGCCCTGGGAAGCGGCAGCCCATATGCCAGGTGCCCAGTTCTATTGCTTAATAGTCAAGTGACCTTAGCCAAGTTATTTAATGGTTTTACACCTCAGGTTTCTATTTCTACAGGTGCTGAGAGGAATAAGTAAATTAACGTAAGCCAAGCTATTAGAACAAAGCCTTAGCTTAGCATAAGACTCAACCAATGTTAGCTGCTATCAGCATTCTTTCTGCTGTAACACAAGGGGAAAACACTAGAAGGAGCTGTATTGGGGTCTTCTGATAAACTAAGATGACATATAAACAGGAAAAGGTTAAAAAAAAAAAATAGAAGATAGAGATGACTCCTGGGACCTGTGGTGCGGAGCAGCAGCAGTCAGTGAGACTATCTGAGGCAGGCGACCGCCTTGGACCTCTCACTGCCTTCCAGCTGCCCCAGGTACATCCCAGGCTGGCCCCTCCCACTGCCCTTTGCTTCCATTAACCTTGGAGCCAGTGCTGTGGAGCAGAAAGCAGTGGCAGTCAGTGAGACCAACTGAGGCAAGAAGACTGCGCTAGACCTCTAGCTGCCCTCTGCCCACCCAGGAATATTTTGAGACTTCATAGTTTTCTGAACTTTGTGGCATGCTGCTGCACTACGCCTACTCTCTCCCTCAGTTGAAACGCTCTAGCTGAGCCCCAGGTGCACCTGCTCCCAAGAGAGTGGAAAAGGAATCAACACCTAAAGCTAGATGGCTATACATACATACACTTCTCTCACTGGAAGACAAGCCTTCCAGCAAGAACATGTCTGAGAAGTAGAGTTCTTCTTCCCCCCAACACCATAGAATCGACACCAAAAAAGTAGGAAGAAGTGTATAATCCATCGGATGACTAGTAACCAGTGCAGAGGCATAAGAAGTATGGGAAAAACAAGGAAATATCTCTTCCCCAATGGAACAAAGCAACTCTTCTTTAACCATAGAGAGCACAAAAGAATTTACAGGAATGTCGAAAATAGAGTTCAGAATTTTATGATGACAAGAGATGAGGAATTCTTTCCAGGATTAGAAGGAGGAGATAGACACAATTAAAAAAATCAATCAGAACTTCTAGAGATGAAGACAGTAATACAGGAAATCAAGACCTCCCTTGAAAGTATTAACAGCAGGCTGGACCACAAAGAAGAGAGAATCTCTGAACTGGAAGATAAAATCTTTGACTTAGGAAAAAAATGCCAAAAACAACAAAAAAGTAATTTTAAAAAATGAGGACAACATACAGGAAATACTAGACACTATCAAATACCCAAACATCTGTTTTTGTTTGTTTTTAAAGAGGTTTTTGCTTTAAGGTGCATGTGATCACCAGAGACAGAGAGACAGAAAGCGAGAAATCACCTGTCGGGGGCATGGCCACACCATAGTCGCTTCTCTATTCTCCTCCCAGGATTTTAGGTACACACACATACATGCACAGAGTGGGTTTTCAAACCACTGGGTCCAGGACTCAAACTGTGATCAGTCATGTGGGAGTCTAATGACATAATCACTATGCTATCTGCTGGCCCTCAAATATCTGAATAAAGGTATTCCAGAAGGTGAACAATCAGACAAAGGCATAGAAGATCTATTCCATGAACTACTTGCAGAAAACTTCCCACACCTAGAGTTACATTCAGATATGCAAACCCAAGAAATACAAAGGACTCCAAATAGGATCAACTTAAGAAAATCCTCTCCACAGCACATTATAGGCAGAATGGTAAAAATCACAAAGACAGGATTTTAAATCAGCAAGAGAGAAATGTCAAGTCACTTACAAATGTTACCCTATTGGGCTAATATCAGACCTTTCAAATGAAAGAATGAAGGCAAAAAAAAAAAAAATGGGAAGACATATTTAAAAAACTGAAAGAAAAACAATTTTAACCAAGAATACTATACCTGGCAAGATTATCCTTTGAATGAGAAGAGTAAAATCATTTGTAGACAAACAAAAACTGAAAGAATTCAGCAATACTAGACAAGCTCTTCGAGAAGTACTGAAGAGAGTACTATTTGAGAAAAACTACAGAGAGACAGAGAGAAATAAGACAACAAAAAGTGACTGGAAAAAATGGCTAACAAAATGGCAGGGATGACTTTGTGAATATTGATATTAACATTGAATTGAATGGATTAAATTCTCCAATCTAAAGACACAGGCTGACTGAATGACTGCAAAAGCAGAAACCCTCTATTTGCTGCCTACATGGAATATACCCCATTGATAAAGACTTACATAGACTAAAAGTGAAGGGCTAAAAAAAGATATTCCATGGAAATAGTAACCAAAAGAAGGCTGGAGTCATGATACTGATGGTAGACAAAATAGGCTTGAAAGACAAAAACTGTAAGAAGAGACAAAGAAGGGTATTATATGGTACTAACAGGGCTAATTCACCAAGAAGGTAAAGATATAACACAAGTATCTATGCACCCAACTGGGAAGCACCCAAATATGTAGGGGAAAAAAAAAAAACTGTTAGATCTAAAGGGAGAGAGAAACTGCAACACACTGAAGGTTGGAGATCTCTACACCTCACTACTTCCTTTGGACAGATCATCTAGACAAAAAATAAGCAACGAGATACGGGATTTAAACACCACCATAATTGAAATGGACTTGACAGACATCTAAAGAACTTTCCACCCCAAACCACAAAATATACATTTTTCTCACTCCTGCATGGAACCTTTTCAAAGACTGACCATGCTATAGGGCACAAAACAAGCTTTTACTAATTCAAAAGCACAGAAACTATATCCCACATCTTCTCTGACCATGATAGGATTAAACTGGAAATTAATTTCAGGAAAATCCCTTGAAAATGCACAAACACATGGAAACTAAACCACCTACTCCCGAATGACTTCACAACCACTGAAGAAATTAAGACAGAAATAAAAGATGAATTGAGACAAAAAATCATGAGTGCATGAGTTTCTATATGGAACATGGTAAAAGCAGTCATGAGAGGGAAGATCATATCCATTAAAAAAATAAAGTGGCAAATAGACAACCTAACAACCCACCTTAGGGACCTAAAACAACAACAGCAGCAGCAACAATGAACACAAAAAAATGCCAGGAGGAAAGAAATAATAAAGATTCAAGCAGAAATAAATAAAACAGAATAAACTATATTTTTTGAGAAGATAAACAAAACTGATACACAGTTAGCTAGACTAATTAAAAAGATAGAAAGGAATGAGATAACTCAAATTCTCGATGTAATAGGCAGTATTACAACAGATACAGCAGGAGTACAAAAGATCATTACAGAATATTATGAGCGACTATATGCCAACACACAACAAAACTCTGGATGAGATGGACCAATTTCTGCACCTATATAGGCTACCAAGAGAATCTACAAATTTAATGCAATCTGAATTAAAATACTAGAGATAATCTTCAGTTACAGATTTTCAGATTTCATCTGGAATCATAAAAAAATCTGTGTTGCCAAAGAAATAATGCACTAGAAGAGTGGAGTAGGAGGTCTCTCACTCTCTGACCCTCAAGTATATTACAAAGTGGTGATAATAAAAACAGCATGGTATGGGCATAAAAACAGGTATGTGTTTTTGAACAGAATAGAGACTCCAGAAATAAACTCCAAAACATACAACCAGTTGGCTTTTGACAAAGGGTGCCAGTCAGTCCAATGGGGAAAAGAAAATCTCTTATATCAAATAGTGCTGGAAAAACTGGGTATCCACTTGCATAAAGATGAAAGTGAATCCCTATCACTCATCATTAAAAATTTCAAATAAAAACAGATCAAAAATCTAAATCTAAGGCTTCTAACTATAAAACTACTGGTGGATAATGCAAGGGAAACTCTTGGAGACATGGAGCATAAAGACTTTAAAAATAAGACCCTAAAGCACAGGCAATAACCCCCCAAAACAGACAAATGGGGTTATATAAGGTTAGAAAGCTTCTGATCAGGAAAAGAAATGATAATTAGAATGAATCAGCAACCCTTGGAATGAAAGAACATATTTGCAAACTATGCCTCAGAGAAGGAACTGATAACCAGAATACACAAGGAACTCAAGTGGCTTACCTGATGGGGGCACATAGCAACCCAATTAAAAGATGGGCAAATGAGCTGAACAGACAGCTCTCTAAGGAAGACATATGAACAGCCAAAAAGTATATGAAGAAATGCTCAACATCCATTATCATGAGAGAGATGCAAATTAAAACCACAATGAGGTATCACCTAACCCCAGTCAGAATAGCTATGATTGAAAAAATAAAGATAAATGCTGGTGAGGCTGTGGTGAAAATGGAACACTCCTACACTGTTGGTGGGAAAGTAAATTCATATAGTCACCATGGATAACAATATGGAGGTTCCTTAAAGACCTACAAATAGAAATACCATATGATCCAGCAATTCCACTCCTAGGTATCTATTCAAAGGATAGAAATAAACTCAGATGAAAAAGTACTTTCACACCCATGTTTACTGCAGCACTATTTACAACTGTTAAGACATGGGACCAACCTAAATGCTCACAAACAGATGAGTGGATTGAAAAAATGTGGTATATGTACTCTATGGAATATTACTCAGCCATAAAAAACAAGACCCTGACATTTGGTAGAAAGTGGACAAACATGGAGATTCTCACTTAGCAAAGTGAAACAAGTCAAACTGAAAGAGAGACATTGTATGACCTCACTTAATATATACCAAATGTCTACACTCTGTGGTAGAAACTGAAAGATTAGAAGATATAATAGCATGGAGAACAGTTACTGATACTAGAGACAGTGTGGGAGGAAGATGAGAAATGGGAGAGGGTGAGAGGAAGGGAAAGGGTGGAGGGAGAAGTAAAACATTTAAGGGATTAAAAAAAGAAAAATGATCTTCTCATA
The DNA here is from genome assembly GCF_000334495.1 of Tupaia belangeri chinensis. Lineage (NCBI taxonomy): Eukaryota > Metazoa > Chordata > Mammalia > Scandentia > Tupaiidae > Tupaia > Tupaia belangeri. Next base: position 133,083 of record NW_006203569.1, read on the forward strand.
ATGTGTATGATAGTATTTTTAACTGGACTAATATATAGTGAATTTATGCTGGAAATTCATTTGATAAGTTGTAATGATATACAGTGATTGAATGCATAAACATTAATAAACTATGAAAAAAATGATAAGGATTATGAATGAAGAGTATAAAGAGTGCTTTTTCTCTTTATTTTGTACTCTGTAATATACCAGTTTAAATTTTTGCTATGTGCCTATGTAAAGTACTGCCAAAATTAAAAAAAAAATAAGGAAGACAGAGACAGATCAGTGGTAACTATTAATAAATCTGTTAGAAGAAATTAAACTGCTTATGTTTTGAACTTTGAGGTTTTAGTGTAATTAGAAGAAATAATTCAATAGATTCTCCCTATACTGGTTGGGTATTAGGACAGATTCAGAGAGCTTAAAAGTTGCAGAGTGGGGCCAGCAGATGGTGTGGAGGTTAAAGGCATCTGGATCTGACATGGCCAGCTAAATGGTTCAAGTTGTGAACATTGTGACTTGTAAAAACATGCCAGGCACATGTGTGTGTGTGTGTGTGTGTGTGTGTTCCTCAAATCCCAAGAGGAGAATGGAGAAGAGATTAGGTTTGGCCATCACTCCTGGGGGTGGTATTTTATTACTTTCCCTCTCTGTCTCTAATGAGCATCAGTGCCCTATAGAAAAAACTACAAATAATTGAAAAAAAAAAAAAGTTACATTGTGGCTGGACTTGATGGAAGCCAAGAAACAAGATCAGGTTGACTAGCTCCTGAGCTCACAAATGCTCAGGAAAACAGTTGTGATATCCACAGCAGACCTAAATCTCAATTCAAGAGAAAGGGGAAGAAGACAGTGATGCCTATGAACGAAAGTATCTGTGTATACGGCGAGTGCATTGCTGAGTGCACAGCAGTGAAATGTTTCACATACGTTTAATACCTAAAACCAAGCAAATTATACCTAATCCAGATTTATTCAGTGTATAATGCCTTATAATGAGCAAGTATATTAAAGCAGTGTCTTGAGGAATGCTAGCCTCTGTCTACACAGCAATTGTCATAGGTCTCTCACAAGGACTGCTGGCCTCAAATCTTTGAAAACTTCTTGAAATGCGAATTCCCAGTTAAAGAATGTAATACTCATGAGTTTTAAAGTTTAAGGGACCAAGATGAGTGTGAACCTATGAAAGCCCATATAAATACCAATAACATCTTATACATCTGACATGAGTAATAATGGATACCAACTATTAATGGACAGTTACTATTTCTTGCTGGACAGAAACTTTTCAGGATCTTACTAACCGGCAATTTTAATAAGAGTTGCTTTGTTACAGATAACAGTCATATTAACATGCATGATTATTTTCTCCACCTAGTTCTCCTTCCAAATGCCCTTTACACTTTATAGCTCAGAAAATTTTTTTTTCTTTTTTTGGAGAGGTTTTTGCTATAGGGTGTGTGCACTTGCCAGACAGAGAGAGACAGAGAGACAGAAAGAAAGCGAGAAATCACCCCCCAGGGGGAATGTCCACGCCGCAATCCCTTCTCCTCCATTCTCCTCTTGGGATCTTGGGCACGCACGCACACGCGCCCGGCGTGAGTTTAAGCCACCGGGTCCGGGACTCGAACCGTGGTCGACTACGTAGGAGTCCAGCGACATAGCCATTACGCTAACTGCTGGTCCCTAGCTCAGAAATTCTTAACTCCCTGCTGTTCAGCTGTCCTTCCTGCAAGTTCTCCTTCATTGTATCTCCTGCCTTTTGAGTCAGTGTTGACCTTTCAGTCAACTCTATTTATCCTGTCTCCCTTTTCCTCACTTGTCCTCTGAGAACTATTTCCTCTCATCTGTTGTTTTACTAAGATTTATTTTCAAAAGCTATACTTTTTCTTTGTCATCTAGTCCTGTATTTCTTAAAAAGATAAATGAAGTCAATTTTCGATGTTAGAATTTAAGGTAAAGGGAGTTACAGCTGGCAGTGGTGAGCAGAGACTGAGTCTTTGATTTCTGTGCAAGAGATTCATTGCACTCTTAGGTCTAAAGAAAACCAGAGTCTTCTACCCACGTTCCTCCCTTCTTTCCTGTGTGTGGCATTTTACACAGTGTCGCACTATGTCATGGTCCTCCTGTCTCAGCCTCCTGAGTAACTGGGACTATAGGTGCATGCTGCCATGCCTGAAAGAGTACATTTATTTAAATTCCTTCTGTTTCAAATCAGGAAACAGCTGGGAACGGCACTCAGTTTACAGCCAGCAAGAAAACAAGGGACCACAGTCCTAAGGTACCTGGAAATAAATTCTGCCAACAATTTGAATGAACAGAAAAAGAATTTTCCCTACGAGTCTTCAGAAGGGAATGTAGCTCATCAACATCTTGATTTTTAGCCTGTGAGACTGTACCAGACTGTGAATCTACAAAACTGTAAGATAATGTATTGGTTTTTTTTTTTTTTGCCTTTAAGTATATAGTAATTTGTTCTGGCAGCAACAGAAAACTAATACCCAAGCCATATACACTATGTCACCACAGTTATCATCACAACAAAGAGGAGATAAAAATGAACAAAAAGCACACAAGATGATGCTTGGCCTCATTAGTCAATATGGAAACAATCACAAGAAAAAAAAACCATTTCACACCCACTAGGATGGCTATAATAAAAATGATAGTAATAAATGTTGGTGAGGAAACAAAAATCTTCATATATTGCTGGTAGAAGTGTAAAAACATACAGTTACTCTGAAACATAATTGGTAGTTTCTTAAAAATTTAAACATGAGGCCAACAGGTGGTATGGTGGTTGGGATGATGGACTCCAACACGGCAACTCTAGTTCGAGTCCCAGATCTGGAGGGTTGCTTTCTTACTTTCTCTCTCTCTTGCTGTCTATTGAGTGCATGTGCCCTTTAGAAAAATAATAATAAATAAAATAATTCTTAAAATAACATCTTTTAAACGTGAATATGCCACATGGCTCCATTGTAGTTGTGTGAGCTCCAAGATACTGCTACTTGGAGTCTAAGGCCACACAGAAGGTTCTGTGTCTATTCCTGGGTCAACCTAAACGGGCTGGGTTTGGTGGCATGCACCTGTGATCCTCGCTAACTGGGAGGCTGGGACAAGAAGATTGAGATGTGGTGAGTAACTCTCATTAAATATCTCTCTCATTAAAAAAATTAACACACACACAAATACAACCCAGTGATTTGACTCTTAGGTATATATACTCAAGAGAAATGAAACATACATCCACATAACAACTTGCACATGAGTCTTCAGCATTATCAGTCTAGCATTATTATTATTATTTTTGGGAGAAGTATTTTTTTTTTCCCATAGGGCACATGCAGTCACAGAGAGAGAGACAGAAAGACAGAAAGTGAGAAATCACCCCCTGGGGGGATGGCCATGCTGCAATCCCTTCCCCTCCATTCTCCTCTCAATATCTTGGATATGCACGCACACACACCTGGCGTGAGTTTAAGTCACCGAGTCCGGGACTTGAACCGTGGTCGACTACATGAGAGTCCAGCGACATAGCCATTATGTCAACTGCTGGCCTCAGTCTAGCAGCATTATACATAATAGACAAGAAAAATGAAAGGAACCAAAGTTTCCATCACCTGATAAATATATACATAAAATGTGGTCTATTCATAGAATGGAATATTATTCCACCATAAAAAAATTTCCTAAAAATGAATCATTCAGCCCACAAAAGGTAAGTAGCATACGTACCACAACATGGATGAATCTTGAAAATGTTATTATACTAAGTGAAAAAAATAAAAGGGGCCAGCAGGTGGTGTGGTGATCAAGGTGCTGGACTCCCATATGGCTGACTGTGGTACAAGTCCTGGACCTACTGGCTTGAATATCACACCAAGTGTGTGTACACTTCTTTTCCATGTTCCACTGCAGATTCTTAGAGAGGGGACCTCACACTAGTGCAGCCCTGAGATGCTGTAGCTTCTCTTAGAAACCTCTAACCAAGGATATAGAATATCCTTCTTACTACTTGTCCAACCATCATAATTCCTGCATCCCATAGGCTAGATGTCAGAATTGCTTTTTGGGGGATTGAGATGGTCTGGTTAGCTTGGGCCATGCTTCCTTATATGCTTCCTTTAGTCTACTTTGTGGCTGAGTAAGCTGGATTCTCTTGCTATACTCTCTCCCATTTTTTGTAAGCTCTATAACAGCTTGGGATCTTTGGTGGGCATTCTATACATCAGTACTTACTGATGAGAATTGAAGGGTCTTTGTTACTTAGTATTCTGTCACATAATGAGGTCCCCTTGGTGTCAGCTTGAGTCAGTCAGTGGCTCTTTCCAGAGAGCCATCAGAAACACAGTCAAACCTGTCCCTTAGATCTAGGGCACTGGAGTAAATTTCCTTCTGTCACTCTTTGCCACTAATAAGGCCCTCTCTAAGAAGAAAAGCCCTCCTCAGGTTAACAGAACTGCTAGATGAAAAATTCAGCAATGCCTGTTTGAAATGACTTACATTATGAAATGCTTACAAAATTGTTTGCCTTTTATTGCAGCTGCTAAATCATGATGGGGAGGGGCAGATAAGAATTGAAAAAAAAACATAAAAACCAACCCCCCCCCAAAAAAACCCTCTGCCTTTTATTTTAATTTTCCCAGTGAGGTTTCTGTGATCTCTTTATTAGATACAATATGTGACAGCTATTCAACTTCCAAGAAAGCAAAAAACATGCCAGGAAAGAAGAAATATTTTCTGTCTCTCCCTTCCTGTGAAAACTTCATATGATCTCATCTGGGTTCCCTCCTTTCAATGAAAGATACACTCATCCCTCAGCCCTCATCTTCTCATTTTCCACTGATGATGTCAGGCAGGCCTTACAGTATCTCTTCTGTGATCTTATAAAATCAATGACAACTAAAACCATTTCCCTTTTGGCTATGACCTCATCAATGGTCTACACCTGGAAAGGCCTTCATCTGCATTGGTAAGTTAGAGCTTAATTCCAGTGATCCAGACTGAAGTAATTTGCCAGGGAACTGCTGCTTTCCTTCAAAAGCCTGCCTATGCCATTCTTCTTCAGAAGATGCCTCATCAGTCTGGCTGAGTGCTGAATCTGACCAGCCAAGATGACACTCTAACCTCTGACCTCTGTCCACATTGCAAATTCTCTTTTGTCTAGTCCCATTTATTCCTGGGCACAAAGTAACAGATACTTCAAAGTGATAGGAACATGGTGACATTCTTCAAATCTGCTCCTGCATCCAGTTACGTAAATTTAGGAGAGAAGTTTTGTGCCACCAGGTCTGCATGGTTGCAGGTTTCCTGGGCTGTCCCAAGGAGGTAAATAGAAAAATACTGGCCATCTCCATGCTGAAAGACACCTGGCAAGGTACTCTAGAATCTTGAGATTTAAAAGATAAACTCAACACATACTGGATGAATTTGGAGAGAAGCAAAAAGCACTGACAGTATTTTATAGGCTAAAATTGGGCACAGTAAGGAAGGTTTGGCTGTATTAGTTTGTCTAGAACTAAGTGATGTTCACACATTTAAAGAATAATTGTGCAGAGTGAGTGATGGAACTAAAATGAACTAAGAAGCAGAATCAGCAACACATTGAATCCAGGGGCTGAGGTAAACTCAGGGGGAGAGATCTTGCTGTGGGCCAGGCAGAGTTCATTAGGCCTCTCTCCCTATGGCCCCTACAAATATTCCTCCTCACAAGCCACCTCCCTGGCTCTGAAACCAGGCACTCCAAGCACTTTCCGGATGACTAATTCAGCTTTCCTAGTTCCCACTGAGACACTGTAAGAGAACTTCTCTAGGAAGGGTTTGTGAACATCCTGGCTTCTAAAAAGGGATTTCCTCTACTATAAGAATACATTTTGTTTTATGCATCATTTTCACAATGATAGCAGCAGCTAAAAAAATATCGAGTGCTTGCTACGTGACAGGCACAGTGATAAGCATTTTAAATGAGGGAAAATATTTAATCTCCACAAAAACTCTCTGGGTTGGGCATTGTTACCATCATCATTGTTCAGATGAAGAAACTGAGTCAGTAATTGTAAAGAAGTCACTCAAGGTTACACAGCTTAGGAGGGGACAAAGCTGGGATTTGAAGTTGGACTCTCAAGACTCCAGAACCCATGGGTTTAATTGCCATGCTATGCCTGCTCTCATGAGTCATCATGAATAAATTACCCTGCATCTGGTCAGCATAGGGGCACTGGCAAGACCAAAGTTCAGTTTTTTTTTTTTTTTTTTTTTTTAACATAACCACAGGGACATCCTATTATCTTGAGACTCCGGAATATTTTTTGGCCCAGCTGTGGTAGTGCATGTTGCTAGGACCATGTGCCCTGAGGCTGGGACCACATAGGAGGCCTGGGTTTGATTCTGGTCCACCAGGCATGGTGGTGTGAGATGTGACTCTGTAATGCCAGTGACTCAAGAGGTTGAGGGTGGAGGATCTCACACTCAAGGATGGCCTGGGTAATACTAGGGGCAGGAATGGTGGCATAGCAGAAAACATGATTTCTGGAGGCAAGGCCACATGGGAAAGACACTGGGGTTCATGTCTGACACCTCCCTGATGACACTGGATACACATGTGCCCGAGATCCAGGGCTGGCTGAAGGCTGGGGGTGGATTGTGACTTCAGAATCCTGTTGTGAGTACTGTCTCTTGCTCATTCTCTTGCCCAAGGAAGAAAGAGATTAACTTTAAAAAAGAGGTTAAAATGGTACAGTTAGAATAAAAGAAGAGCTGGCATGGTGGCTTAAAGCTGTGGTTCCCACTGGGAGGATGAGACAGGAGGATCATGACATGGTAAGACTCTGTCTTTAAGAAAAGAAAACTATTTTTTTTTTTTTTTTTTGCTATTGGCCTACATTTATACTGATGTCCAGGCAAAAATTTTCCTATTCATTTAAAAATATAGCAGCAGTGAGATTTATTTAAGTGAACTGAATGGGGTTCTAAGACAGACTTGAAAAACATCGGTGTTAATTAAGGCTTATATTCTAAGATACAAGGAAGGAAAGTTGGGCTAATGCTTTACACATACTAGAACTGCTTTTAGGACATGTTTCGTTCTAGAAGACCTAGAGGAAGAAAAGGAAGCTAATATCTACTGATTGTAAACAATGGGCCTAGCATTGGGCTAAGTGCTTTTTCACAGGTCAAATCTTATTTAACCTCACATGCAGTAGTCATTTCATTTCTACAGATGAGAACTGAGATTCAATAAGGTTATATACTTTGTTCAAGATGAGATGTTAATAAGCAGTATAACTGGTAATCAAATTTAGAAATGCTTGACACCTTCTTTTCCTCCAAACTTTGGGTTAAATTTAGTTACTTTTTATATACTGCTAAGCAGGATCTATTATAGATGCATACACTTGAATTGCCAACTACCTCTCAATTGTAGGTAGTCATGTGGTCTTCACTAGTCTGTAAGCACCATGGGGCACAAAGGTAAGGCTTTACTTATTGCTATGGTGAAAGTATACACAGAGCAGTGGCAGTGAGCCACCCAACCCTGTGAGTTGGGTATAGACGTTGGCATAGGTGTGGATGATAATCCCAGGTAAATGTGAAAATGCAATCTTAAGGCAACGTATACATTTTGAGCCTTTACTTTTAGAGGGATTGCTTGACAGATTCATCAGCAGACCTGAACAAAGTACAGCAGCTGCGGCGTAAGGACGCAGCTCCCTAAGCCCTGGGTGTGGTGTTTGTGATCATACTTCATCGGTCTGCCTTTTTCCTCCCCTCTCCTGGTGCCCCTCTGGCCGTTCTCTCTTCTCTGGCTTTGAACCTGTTGGCAGCCTCCAATAGCTCCTCTTCAAAGAGCCGAAGACAAGCCTGATGTTAAAATTGCCGTGCTTAATTCCAGACAGGTTTTCATTAATCGTATTAAATTCGGGTGAACAAAGGGTATTTAGTCTGTGACAGAGTTGAACCATATCTGGATAAATATAAACAAGAGAGTTAATCCTGTAAGAGCCACTATTTGCCAGCAATTGGAAGGATGTCAGCAGTGCCATTGCTAGAGCAGAGTGGAGGGTGGACGGCGAAAGAGATTTAACAAGATTGGCACTGAGCATCTGGGCTCTGTATGAAGAGGAAAATAAAGACTGCAACTGGAATACATTAGAGGAAAAGCAAATGTACTTGCAAAAAAATAGGCATTAATAATATCAGTCTTTAATCTAGCCCAGGGCCCCTTAGCTTGCTTTCTTCATTGTTAACTTTCATCTTCCCTACAAAGCTGCATGCTAAAGGTCTCTTCCCAGATCAGCCTTAGGTCACAGGGGCAGAAATGCTGTGGCTACACAGATATGCAAAAGAGTAGCAAGTGTGACCAGAGTACAGTGTGACAGCATAAACCCAGCTTGGATGGATGAGGTCAGTGTGGGGTGATGTTGGCTTTCTAGCATCTACTGAATCATCGAATGGGAGCAGCAATTGAAAAGAATAAATACAAACACATGCAACACACAGCTACAAAGACTGTATATCCCAGATCTGAGAAACAGGGTCCTTTGTTGGTATAATCAGGATAAGTGGAGAGAACAATGAGCTGGAAGTTAGGAGACCTCAGTTTCCTCCTTCTCTCCACCAGAAGCTGAGCATCTGTGTGACCTCAAGTTGCCTGGCTTCTGAGAAATAAGGGCACTGGTCCAGCTGTTATCTGAGGTCTTTTTCAGTTTTAAGGGCATGTCTACATATTCTATAAAGAGGTTTTATAAAAGTAGATTACTACAAGACCACAACCTTGGGAGACACGATACTCTGAGTAGCAATGTTCTTAAGTTACCATATATAGAACGTTTTACCTATGGGTAAAGGTAAGGTATTAGCAGAAACGTTCGTGTAAGAGGGTGAAATAAAAGAGACTCAGAGAGGTCCCCTCGAAAACATTCCT
>NW_006203569.1:142063-143392 GCF_000334495.1 Tupaia belangeri chinensis
GCCACAACCACAGATTTTCAAATACCTGTGGATCTAAAATTCTTCTTTGTAATAGGTGGAGCAGGAATCCCACCAAAATATCCAATGATCACAGTTAGCAATTCACATTCTCCACCGTGTTACTTACATGCACACACCACCTTTGCTCATGTTGTCTTTTCTTTCTGGATATCTTCCTCACCAATGCTTATCAAAATTCCACTTATCCCAACTCTAAGACCTCCTAGCTGGAATAAAATGTCTTTTTACACTCTTTGGTTATTAGTTATGACATTCATTTCATTATATCTCTTACTTCTCCTCACTTCCATTATAACTATAGATTATAATTTCTCTGGAGGATGGTCTGAGTCATTTATCTGTGTGTCCCTGGGCCCATTGGACACATTGTAGACACTCATTCAATACAAGTTTCTGAGTTGAACAGATCAGGGATTTTCAGATTACCTGCTAGTGTGACGGCAATGGAGACAGAGTCATATCCCAAGGCATTTGTGGCATTGCAAGTATAGAAACCCACATCCGCTTCCACTGGTGCCAAGATCTGTAAGGAATCATCTGGCTGCAGAAGAATCCTGGAGCAACAGAAATGAAACAGACCTGGTCAAGTCAGCTGACTGCTTTCTGATATTTAATATTGGTAAGGCAGGAAGGAACTTTATGGTATATTCAAAGGACTCTGTTTTAACAACAGAGACAGACTAACTACAAGTTACTTATCTTTATTAAGCCATCCAATATTTTAAATAATAGTAAGACTGTTTTGTGAAAGAATCTTATCAGATGTAACATAACGTAATATCAGGTGTTCAAGCTGTTTTATATTAAAAAATAAAAATTGACTTCATGATTTAAATCTTCATTATGTTCCAGGAATATGTTTACCTTTGTATCAATTTCTAAACAAGAATAATGAAAGCAGGCTTAATAGAAATTCAATAGAATTGAGCACTTGGGATGACTGAACTTAATAGGTCACTATTTAATTTCACCACACTGAAAAGGCAGGAATGAAAATTTAATAAATGCCCAAATCCATTATTATTTCTTCCCTAAAACTGGCAATAATTTGGGCCAGTCCTGTAGTCTAGTAGTTAAGGGACTCTGGATCATACGTGGTTCACTGTGGTTCTGGTCCTGGCCCTGGAGACTTGAAAAACATGCCAGGTGCATATGTATACATGCCCAAATATTGACAGGATGGAGACTTGGAGAAGGGATTATGGTGTGGCCATCCTCTGTTTGGGGTGCTTTCTGTTCTCCTACTCCGGCGAGTGCATATAATTTCTGACAATTAAAAAAAACCAACAAACCTAGAAATGTCTTTCT
>NW_006203569.1:143427-190459 GCF_000334495.1 Tupaia belangeri chinensis
CCTACAAAAAGAATTCTTTGCATACTTTGAGCAGGATGCTAGAAGACAGTTCTTCTGAACCTTATTTTGGTCTTGCTAAGACTTGAGTAATGGTCAATGACAAACCTCCTCACCTTCATACATTTCAACTTATCAACATCTAAAACCCAGTTGAAGTGTGCTTTCCTATTTGGCAGAGAGAATTGTCAACTCAAGATAGACAATACAATTCTAGACTATTTGTATTTCCAGTGCCTCTTATCAGTAATGCTGAACCCTCTGAAAGGTGAATTAAATGTGAGCGGGGGGGATGAGAATGTGAGGAGGAACTGAATGAGTCATATGATATTGGCCTATTTTCCTCAGACAATTTTAGATCCATGTTCATATATATATATATATATATATATATATATATACACACACACACACACACACACACACACACACACACATATATATACTATATCAGTTTCTTCAGGCACTGGCACTACTGAGTAAGCCATAATCTGACACCTTAAAAATAATCTCCATAGAGCTGGTGAAGAGAAGGGAGAGGATCCATCAACTGGACTCAAAGCTATAAATCAGGGCAGTAGTGGAAATGGGAAGGAAGGAATATAGATCATGAAATTTAGCACTGCTGTATTTTTTTATTCTATAAACTATATACAAAGATAAAGAGGCTATAGTATTTACCTTTATAAAAAGACTTAAATGTTGTCTTAAGATATAACCTCAATGTGACAAAGTCCAAATTTGTCACTTATTGAGCATGCTTATAAATTATGCATATTCATAAAACTGAACTCTCTAGCCTAAGAGTATATAGTTATTTTAAGGCAGAGGCAGAATTGAAACAGTTTCTTGTTCTTGGTCCAATACTCACCCCCCCACACCCCACCCCGCCCCGCCCCTACCATTGTGGGGACCAATGTAAGATTCAACTGCTCAGTCATGCTTTCTTCTTGTAATCAGAAAGCTGCTCACAAGTGTGACTTAGGCCCTTGTGGCCCACTCAGATATTCAATCCCCTTCCCTAGTACTCTACCAAGGCACAAATCCTTTCAAGGCTAGGGGCGGATTCCACTCCTATTATTATTACAATATGCCCATACAATTGGTAGACGGGGTTTGGAGGCTGCCACCAGGGGGAGCAGTAGCTTTGGAGAGGGTTCCTATGACGTGCCCTCTAGCAAGCATGAACAGGCAGAGGAAAGCGCCTGCTGTGGAGGCTGAGGTTTGCTTCAGTCTCTCAATCTGGCCTGGCAACTAGTAGGGAGAAAGAGTCCTGGAAAAAGCGTTTTCTTTTTATTTCAGGCATCTACTCTATTAATTTAACTTAATTTGTTAGTAGCTGATTTCTGTCAGCTTGTATTTAGGTTTCCAATGTGATAGGCCTGTTTTAGAATGTACAGGCACAGAAACCTTGTGCTGCTTTCCAAGCAAAACCAGAAAGATTCCCCTGGGGTTGTTTTGGAATTTAAGGAATCAGAGGGTGAGGGGACATATAATGGGCACAACTAAGACCTATGCAGCCCATGGTACTGTGGTCATATTCGATATATAAGTACTCCCTGCTTTCCTGCCATGCCAACACCCCACTTCCCTTTTGCTTTACTAGGTTAAAACCTTTTCCTTTATTCCTTTGACTATACTTTTAATCAGAAAATGAAGGAGCAGTTTTGCTTTTCTGGTGGCCTTGTAAGCTTTTTTTCTAACTGCATGTTTTCTTTTCTAGTATTCTAGAAATTAAATAAGAATCAGCTGGGAGAGTTAAAAAAAAAAAAAAAAAAAAAAACAAGTGGGAGAGAAAAAAAAAAAAAAAAAAAAAAAAAAAAAAAAAAAAAAAAACCTTGTCATATATGTAAGACATGGATAAAAATGGTCCTGGGTCAGTCCTACCAAAGACACAAGTACAGTCTCCTTGAGGTTAATTCATGTGTACTGCGTTTGCAATGTGCAGTGATAAAGTGCTCCTACTCAAAAAGAAGGCAGCTCTGGGTGTGTGAAGGAAAGTCTAGCAATTCTGTGAGTGGGGCAGCATCATGTTGTCTTCACAATCCTTGGCTCAGCTGTGAAACCACTGTCCTTGGAAAGCCCACTTCTCAAATTCACCTCTACTATCGACTATGAGAAGATACTGTGTGGAGTCAAGAGACTTGCTCCAATCTGGAGGTGTGTGGAGGCCTTGGGCAAGTCATTCAACTAAATGAGCCTCTAAATTCCTGTTGTAAGTTGAAGATGATACTGGCCTCAGAAAGTTCTCGGAAGGAGCCAATAAAAGAGCATACAGACTCATTCTTACAGTTTCCAAATAAAAAGACACTGGCTTAAATACATCTAATAAATCAGCATATTTCTAATGCTATAGGTACTGGTGACTTAAGTTGCCTCTTTAGAATTTCCAGTTGTCAGGTGAAAACTTCAAGTTTTGGGCATAGAAATTGTCCATTTACGATATGGACTATGATTTTATGCCACATTCTTAAATCCGTTTTAAGTCTCAGTGTAGTACTGGAAGCTTGAAATCACAGGTGTATCCTTTTTTTTTTTTTTGAGAATAGTCAGTAGCTTTCACATCTTTTCAAACCTACCTGCCTCACATACCAATACAGACTTGTCACTGTAGTCATGATAGCCTCTTTGACTATCCTTATTATTAGCTTGGAGCTGAAAGCAGGTTCTTCCTCCTGTCTTCAAATTCTCTCCATCTCTCTCTTTTTTTTTTGGAGAGGTTTTCTCTATAGGGCACGTGCGCTCGCCAGCCAGCCAGACAGACAGAGACATAGAGACAGAAAGTGAGAAATCACCCCCCAGGGGGGATGGTCACGCCACAATCCCTTCTCCTCCATTCTCCTCTCGGGATCTTGGGCATGCACGCACACTCGCCCGGCGTGAGTTTTAAGCCACCAGGTACGGGACGCAAACCATGGTTGACGCTGTGGAGTCCAGCGACATAGCCATTACGCTAACTGCTGGTTCCCAAATTCTCTCCATCTCTTAAGAACGAGGTCAAGTTCTATTTTCTTGTGCTACCATAATCCACAAGAATGCCTCTTCTTTCTAAGCTTCTAGTTGTTCCAAGCTGTACTAGAAAGTCCTTTCCAATCTAGTGTCTCGTTTCCTCAGTCAGGTTGTAAATTATTACCTCAAGGATAGGAACTCTTATTACTTTCATCATCCCCTCTTCAGTGTTCAGCATAGTGCTGGCCTGCTGAATAGACTTAATGAACATTTGTTTAGTTACCTTCAAAGCAATGGGGCTCAAAGTGATCATATCTATACAGCATGGTGGATAGTGATTCAGAGCATAACTCCAGATTGGCTTCCAATTCCAGCTCTACCATTCAGTAGCTCTGGGCAAGTGATTTCCCTAACTTATCAGTGTCAAAATCTCATCTACAACATAAGGGCAATTATAATGCTTACCTAGGGTTTTGTGAGGAGTCTACATGAATTGATATATTTAAAGTGCATAGAAAAGTACCTGGCATGTGGTAGAAACTACCAAAGTATAGGTTATTATTACTTTGTTACAGTTGTTATTGATATCGCCACCGTCATTACCGTTCATTATGTCTGAGCCTATGTATTCTGGATTTTGTAAAGAGCTGTTTGGGTATGGATGAATGATGGAGAAATGCGGAGGTTTAATAAAAAACAAAATAAAACAAAAACAACATTAACCAGGAAATGGGGAGGCAGCAAGAGGTTTGTTGTGAGAGAGACCCAGGGACCTGAGAGTGGAAAAGTGGGGCAGAGAACTGAGGCCATGTGGTGCAGTGGTTTGGCAATGACCTTAATTCTATTCTTGACTCAGAAATCTCTGAATAAGGACAACTTGTTATTTCCATAACTGTTTTAACTCTATTAACCAAATACTGAAATTTTAGAACACCAAGAGAAAAATTAGCCAGAATCCTGCAATTTTAGAAAAGTATATAAACAAGAGCAAAAGAATGAGAGTTGGAAAACAGTGAACTCAGGGGGCAAACAGGCACAGTGAAAGCAGTGTGTGCAGAGAACATTAGCCCTGGACTATCCTTGGGAGGAGGTGGTGGGGGCTGCTCCTTATTCCGAAATGACGTTCTTCTGGGTAGCGCTTCCTTAGATAAGGATAACTAAATTTGGCCAAAAGGGAATAGGAACCAATATTTATTAGACAGATGTATATATGTTTTGTATCATTTCATTCTCACCTCTTTGTCACTAGGTGGATATTATTTTTCCATTTTAGAGAGAAGAGGCAAAAACTCGGGGAAGAAATTTCCTCAGCTAGTACACAGTGGAATCAGGAGTGGAAGATGACCTTTGACCTTTTCTTAAGCTGACCACATCCAGGCATCCGCTGGGGCCTAACAGGAAGGCATGTGGTTCGGCTTCGTTTTTGGCAGGGGGTAATTTGTGCCAATGTTTGTAGTTCCTCAGGGATATGGATAATCACTAACGAGAATATTCTGGATTTTAAATAGTTTAAAGCAGGAGGGAAAAAGAAGGGTGTGAGAAGACCTCCTCTATGAACGAGATTTTTTTTTTTCTTTCTGAAACCCCAAATTATAGTAGCCCAGAGGCTTCCAATGAAGAATTTTCTTCTGTATAGCTATTTTGGGGAGCAGATTTGAGGTTCATGAAAAGTTTCAGATCACCATTTGGCTAGGGCAACTTTTTTTAGCCTTTGCTGTTTTAAATGTAATTGCCAACTAAAAGTTATTTAATACTGGAAGCTTCACAATTGCTCAGATGGAAGTATAGAAAATATTTTTGGAATGGGAAAGGCCACCTGACCACACATTCTTAACCCTGTCCTCATACTTTTTGCCAAACCCTTCAGCTTTCTTTTCTTCAGAAATTCATAAGGTCTCAAATTTGCCATTATGTGTAGTTTTATCTGCTTGCAGCATTTCGAACTGCAAACCTCTGCACTAAATGAATCTGACTGGACGTCCTGTTAACCTAGGATAGGGTGCTCACACTCCAGCCTGTTGCCGCTCGCTTTTGTAAATAACGTTGTATTGGAACAGTGCCACACCACTTCAGGCTTGTCAATAGCAGAACTGAAAAGCTGGGAGAGAACAAGGAGGGTTGCAAACCCAAAGTGTTTGCTATTTGGCTCATTACATGAAAAGTTTGTTGACCTCTGACCTACAACATGGAAGAATTTTCACTTCTGGTTTGTCTCATTTAGTTAAAAAAATAATTTAAAAAAGTAACCGACCATTTTTTTTTGTTTTTTTTTTTAATTCTGCCATTTTCTAGAATCACTTTTCTAGGAATAATAAACTAACCGGACAGTATCTTTGGAGACTCCCTGGCTTTCCAGTGAACAGACAATACCTGACGTGAAGCCTCGCTTGTGCTGTCTGGGTGTCACTGACTGTCCAGCATCCTCTGATGCTCTTTACCTGCCTAATTCATAACACTTGTTTCCTCAACTTTTGCCCTGACTCCCAATATTTTTCCTTTGCTGAGGCTTATGTATTTTTTGGGACAATTCCCTTTTCTCTGACTTGCTATGCTTACACTTTTTAACTGGCAAAAACATTTGTCATCTTCATTTCCTTTAGTTCCGTAAAGGAAACAAGCCAAACCAAATTGAAACTGGTTAACTTTTCCTCCCCTATTGTCCCTGCTTCCAGTTTTTATATTATCTGCAGACTTGGAAACTGCATTTCATGTGCTTATAACTTTTACATTTAGCATTATTCACAACTGTGATTCTGGAGTTTATGCTAGAAGAATTTCCCATCTGATTCTCTCTTCCATCCTGAGAAGGATAGCAGTATCTGTGGATACTCTGTGTTGCCCAAGTTAAAAAACGTTCCAAATCCTCCTTAATTCATCTCCTACCTAATACTACTTTGGAACATTGCCTACAGCTTTCTCGGAAGTACAACCACTTGGAGCCTACAAATTTCTTTTTCCTGCCAGATCAAAAATGATAGCAAAGAAATCTGCAGAATATGAACAACCTCTCTCTTGATGCCTGGATTTAGGTGTATTATTCTCCATCACACTATGTTTTCTTAGATACCTTTCACCTCAGCTCTTGAACAACTGCTTAGATCCTCCTCAAAGTAAGAGTGAAGCAGGTCAGCAGGTAGGTGGTGTGGTGATGAAGGCACTGGATTCCCACCTGTCCAAAGATGATTTGAGTCTCAGACTCAGGGACCAACAAAGTCCTGAGAGGACAATGGAGAAGAAAGGATTGCAGTATGGCCATCCCCCCAGGGGGTAATTTATCACCTTCCTTCTCTCTCTGGCAAGCATACATGCCCTGTGGCAAAAACAAACAAACAAAAAGAGTAAAGCTGACTTTGAGATATCTTGGAAGGTGTGATACTGTGGCTCCAGGAACAAATGATAATAATGGAAACCAGCAAGTATAGTATCCACGTGTGTTGGGAACTTTACAGCCATTATTTCTGTTCTTCGCATTCATACTATTATTTGGGGAAGGATAAGACTTAATGTCTAGTTTGATTAATATCATTTTAATTTAACTAATGGGAAAACTAGGGTTTGGAGAGGTTAGAGTAGACTCTCAATACTAAGAGGCAGGTCTAGGATTTGTGCCTAAGCTACTCTGAGCCCAGCCGGACTATCTTTTCCTACTGTAGGCTAGCCTCTGTGCTAACTGATGTACCTCCAGTGAAGGAGGTGAGGCCTCCAGGTTATTCCTCCAGATGAGAGAGATGGGAGGAATGAAGTAGGAACACTCAGACCAGGAGAGAATGAAACAGGAATAGGCTTAGAGATTAAAAGGTGAAAACTCTTTGGCCTTAGCCCTTTTCCTAGGATTCCATGTAGGCAGAATATCACCTATGAGTTACCTCCCATCCCTAAGAATTTTCTTCAAAGTATCTGTTAAGTATTATTGTTTATGTTTACCTGGATTCCTTTGAAAGATACCATAACCTTGTGGAAAATCTTGATTAAATACTTGAAGTCGTCTATTACCTGAGACTGGGGTCGTTTGTGACCATCATCTCACTCTTGGTCTAAGTCATGCTAAATAAAGCAAAGACCTCCCTGCCAGCATGGCAGTATCAGTATGTTTTTAGATCTTTATTAAAGGAAAGATCAATTTTCATCCAGCTGTATTTTCTTTTTTTTTAAAAATAATTATTTATTTAATTTTATTTATTCATTCATTTATTCTAATTTGACCAGAGAGAAATACACAGAGAGAGGGAAAGTAAGAAAGCAAGCCACCAGGTCCGGTACTCGAACTGCAGTTGGCCATGTGGGAGTGTTCAGCACCTTAACCACCACACCACCTGCTGGTCCCCACCTTTTCTAATCTGATCATCTAATCTACAGTGTCAATTTTTGAGAATCTGTTTTTTCTTTTCTATAAGAAAGTCAGCGCTATCCTTACGGAACTGTTTCTAGAGTGGGATTCAAATGGAGGAATACTGAACATAAATATTTGTTCACATTACGTGACTCCTCTGGTATGGCATATGGGGAAAGGTTATTTACCGGATCCCTTGGCTAGGAGTACAGGATGTGTTGCACCTTATTTAAATATGAATCAGAGTTAGCATGTGGCTGAATCTCAACTAAAAATATGATGCAGAATTCAGTATTTATCCAAAGTAAAGGCAAGGTCTAGGTCTTTCAACACACATATACACAGGTCGTCAACACTGTAAATGCACACAGTCAGACACACAGATATAGCAATTGTCATGTTTACTGAGTGCCCGTTGTGTGTCTAATAGCGTGCATGTTAACACAGTGCTGGTTATGTGTATGTGAGGTAACAATACCAACTGAAGGAAAGGCTATCCTTAAAACAGATGTGCAAAAATAAAAAGAAATTGGAAGCCAGCTGGCTGGACTACCTGAATTACTGAATGTTAATATATGCCTGGTCTGACACCAATGACATCCTTATAAAATAACGGTAAGTCCATGTATTCATTTAAGGCTGAGATCAATGAAAAGGAATAGCTCCTGGATCAGACTACCTCCCAGCTCCACAATGTTGAGCAAGTTAAACATCTCTAGGTTTCACTTTCAATGTCAACATCTGTAAAATTCAGATAGTAACCTGCAAGGGCTATTCTAAGAATAAACGAATACCTGAAACTTCACCTAGGTGCTCAATAAATGTTAGCTATTATCATAATAATTTTGATGATTCCTTCATTGACTTTGATGTGATGGGAAATTAGATGCCATAAGACATTTATTCTCTGTACTTACTCACCCTACAGCTGTGTTTTTCAAATTACATAGCTGTGAGCCACAGAATCTTGGTTTCCTGAAACTTCTTTAGTGGACAACATGTAGGTAAGGAGAAATGTTTAGTTAGGAGTATCAATCTGGAACTGGTACAGTAGTATATTACAGTATGGAAGTCCAGACTATGCAGAATCACACAGACCAGCCTCCCAGCAATAAAAAACCTCTGCCCTGTGGTCAGTGTCCCTGGGAGGGGAGTGATTTCTCACTTTCCCATTCCCTGTCTGTCTCTCCTGCCGGTGCATGTACCCTACAGCAAAAAGAAAAAAGAAACCTCCCTCCAAATGACTGATGTGATTCATTTCTTGTTCTTTCATTCATTGGTTCTTTATTTGCTGAATGTCTATTATGTTTTTAGAATTGTGGAGATAAATAAGATTGAGTGTTAAACATCTAATCTTAAGGAAGATAAACACA
Source organism: Tupaia belangeri chinensis (assembly GCF_000334495.1). Taxonomy (NCBI): domain Eukaryota; kingdom Metazoa; phylum Chordata; class Mammalia; order Scandentia; family Tupaiidae; genus Tupaia; species Tupaia belangeri. Next base: position 152,077 of record NW_006203569.1, read on the forward strand.
ACTCAGAAGGTAATTTACAAAAACAAACAGCTAATTCTAGTACATAGTGGTAAGGACTGAGACAGAGTATCATGCATGGGGTACTATGCAGATCATGGAGGGGGTCATGTGACCCAGCCTTGCGGGGAGTAGGCTTCCTGTAAGGAAGAGTAACAGCCAAAGTCAGTAGGAAGGCCCGAGGAATTGTTTTCTTTTTTCTTTTTTTTTTTGGAGAGGTTTATGCACTCGCCAGGAAGAGAGAGACAAAGAGACAGAAAGCAAAAAATCACCCCTCGGGGGTGATGGCCACACCACAACCCTTTCTCCTCCATTCTCCTCTCGGGATCTTGAGCATGCATGCACACGCACCTGGTGTGAATTTAAGCCACTGGGTCCGGGACTCGAACCACAGTCGACTACATGGGAGTCCAGCGGCATAACCATTATGCCATCTGCTAGTTCCATTCCCAGGAAAATTTGTAAACAGCAGGTAAATGGATATTGCTGAGGGGCAGAGCTCAGTGCCATAAAATGGAGGAAATGGAAAGAAATGAAGCCAGAGCCCCAGACAGAAGTCAGATGCATATCATGCTGAGGTATTTAGACTTTATCCTCAAGTGATGAAAAGCCATTGAGAGAAATTTAAGCATGGGCACAGCAGAGACAGGTTTGCCAGAGAGATGCTCTGGCCGTAGCATGGTGAATGGTCTAGAACAGGAGGCAGTAAACTTCTTTTGTGAATACGTAGACAGTAAATATTTTAGGCCTCCTACAGTTCATGTTGTATATTACAATTTTCTTTTTGTTTTTAATAACCCTTTCAGAAATGTAAAGGCCATTCTTTCAATAACCCTTTATATAGCCCGAGTTTGAGTCCCAGATCTAACATATATCAAGTATAAGACCTTCAGCAAATTAACTGAACAGATCTGTACTCAATTTCATTGTCTCTTTAAAAACCATTCCTAATAACCCTTTAAAAGATGTTAAAGACACTGGCTGCAATTTGCCAATCCCTGATCTAAAGAAGGCAAATACAGGGTTAGGAGATTATTGCAACCATTTAGAGTTGATGAATGAAATCAACGAATAGATGATCAGAAGAGGGAAAAGTGGGAGAAATTCAAGTGCCACTGAAGATCAAGAATGGTCTAGATTTAGAGACTGATGAAGGAGGAATGCAAACAGTTTTTGACTTGGGAAGCTAGATGAATTGGGGTACATTTCAAGGAAATAGGAATATAAGAGTTTAGATTTTACATATGTGAGGGCTTGTCCAAGAGTTCATGGACAATGTATGTTATGAAAGAACTATGAATTAAACAATTTTTTTGCATCAAAATTAAACTCATACATTAATTCCATCTTTCCATGAACTCTTTGAAATTCCCTCTTATTGAATTGCTCTTTTTGGGGCGCCTCTAGGTAGGGATATCTAAGACAGTATATATATATGAGGGGCCTTCAAAAGTTTGTGAACAAACAGAATTAAAGTATGAATTTGTTTTGGTGTGAAAAGTTTTGAAATATGTGTATAGTTTCTCCATTGTCTGTGAACTTTGTGAAGACTGTGCACGTGTATCATAAAAGGGACTTGGTCTATGCTAGATACATGGTAATTACCAAGGTGAAGGTGAGCTCTGGAGCCATGAGAATCATTAGTGTCTATAGAGGGAATCTCTTAGGGCTTACTAAGAGGTATGTTGAGGAAGTCACAAAGAATGAGAAAGAACAGCCAGAAAAATAGGAAGAAAACCAAGTGCATTTTTTTTTCCTTACAGAGATTTTTGCTATAGCGTGCATGCATTCACTAGAGACACAGAGACAGACAGAGAGACAGAAAGCAAGAAATCACCCCGGCCCCCCCCTCCCCCCCTGCCATTCCCAGGGGATGGCCATGCCACAATCCCTTTTCCTGCATTCTCCTCTAGAGATTTTGGGCATGCACAGACATGCATCCAGTGTGAGTTGTTAGCTGCCAGGTCCAGGACTAGAACTAGGGTCGACTGTGTGGGAATCCAGTGATGTAACCATTATGCCACCTGCTGGTCCCAAAGTACGTGTGTTTTTAAAGTAGAAAGAAAAATGTTTTCAAGACAACGTGGTTAGCCTGGTGTGAATGATTCTGAGAGGCCAAATTAGATAAGGCATGTTTTAAGAGACAACTTTCCCCTATTTGAGAAAACATGAAAAAAAGTTATTTCAAGGGATTGGGGGAGAGGGTTTTTTCCCCTAGAGCTATGCATGTTGCATACAACCTTAGAATATGAGACAGGCAAATAGAACCTAATTCTAGAATAATCTGAATAGATATATTAAGTTTGATATAACATTTCACAATTAATAACCTTGGGGTTAAATCTAGAAGATATATCATTCCATTAGGTTGTCTGGAAAGTCATAATGTATTCTTCTGTTTTTCTATGGAAAAACGCATCATGACTTTCCCAAAAATCCAATATTTGCAAAATATTTCTGGGATTAAGTTGGCTACTTTAGAGCTATCATATTAATGTTTTCAAACCACTCAGGTACCATTAGTGCACTAGGCCCATGAAGTGAGGCTAGAATACTTCTCTTCTGATGGACTTTGCAGGGCAGCACTACAGTGCAGTGAAACCAGTCAATGACAGATCCATAATACTGTTGTCAGAAGAGTCATGATGTATTCTTGCATAGAAAGGCAGAAAAAAAATGTGTCTTGACTTTTCCAACTACCTAACAGCAAAGAGGACTCAGCAATCAAAGCAAAGAGAAAACTAAAGAAAAGTTCTCTTATTTTCAAAATAAAGTGGAGCACAGCTTTCTGAAAAGAACTTACTAACATAGCCCCATAGCTGCACCGAAAAGTCCGCTTCTGCTTCTTTGTTCTCAGGCTGAACAGGGTGGCTATGCCTAGTTGTTTCAGTCTCTAGCTAGTCCAGAACTTTTTCAGAAAACAGACAGCAGACTTGGCATCTACAAACTAGACTGAGTTTCATCAACAGGGAAGGAGTTTTCTCTTCTTCATCCATAGTATCTGACATCAGGTCTGGCTCAGAGTAGGTATGACAATTTTTATGGAATCAAGGAAGAAGAAAGTAGAGATTATGATGAACCAGCCTGTCCTAATACACTCAGGGACACTCTTAAACTACTGCTTCAGAAGTTGGCATGTGCTTCTAAGAATCAAGATGATTCATTCCGATCAGTAAATTTCGTATATGATGAGATGCAGTAGTGCCTGAATTGCTAGTGATTCTTTTATAAAACTAATTTCTTTCACATCAAGCCTTGGCACATTTCAAAGCCAAAGCAGTAATAGAATTCTGTCAGTCACTTCCTCCCTTGACCTGTTTCCTGCTGGTTCAGGCTATTTATAATATATGTTCATAAACTACAAAGTCCAGCAACTCAACAGAAAGCTGAATCTTGCACTCTCAGAGAGGTAGATTTGGGTACTAAGCAAAAACAGACTAACTGAACTATAACACTGGGCATTTCAGCACTTCTCTGTTTAAAAATAAATGAGCATTTCTGAGTACTAAACACAGCAATGATGACAAGCAAGGAAACCCAACCCAGACGAGGTCACCAATAGTCCATGGCAAAGCAGTCCCAATGGCAGTTCTGTGCCTCCTGTGTACTCTATGCAGATACACTCACTCTCTTTTCTCCAACAGAACTTGAGAAACTGTAGAGAACACTAAGCCCCAGCCATATTTCTTACTAGCTATCCAGGTAAATGGAGAGGTGGCAATGTCAAAGATCAGATATTTTCCCTATAGCACGCCATTAACTTGCATTGAAAAACTTTGTCAAAGATAACTCCAGAAAAGAAAATCTTGATAGTGTCAAAAACTTTGTCCACATCCTTTAAGTGTCTTCCCTCTTAATGCTACCCTTCTATTCCCAACCAATTACCTGGATAACTGGAGGGTTGAGGACTCGCCCTCCGCTGTCCTAGGCCCAGCACTGTCAGTATCCTTAGCACTAGACTATTGTTTCTCCTCTTCGAGCAAGATTCTGTTGGCATTAGAATCTCAAAGCTCAGGAAAATTAAAAGGCCAAAATAGTGTGTCCTAAGTGTTGTTTCGAGAATTGCTGGTGTTTCTAAGATTACTGAGCCAAAAAAATTGTGTGGTGATCAAAGAAGTACTTTGAAAACACTGCATACAGTATTGTCCATTTGGAAAGTCACAACACATATTGGAAAGCTTAAAAAAGTTTTTTTTTTTTTCCAAAGAAAACCCCAAATAATTTTCAGTTGGGGTAAATGCATTCAGGAACAGTAATCAGCTGTTTTTTAAAAAAGGTGATACAGATCTCTATGTACTATTATGAAAACTTCTAGGCATGGTAACTAAAAATCAAGTCAAATTTCTGAACATGACTAATATCCCATTAAAACAATCTAAATCCTATATGTGTGTTTTTATATAATAAAATACATAAAATTCTAAAAGGATGTATACCAAATTATTAAGAGTGATGGTGTCTGGGGAATAGGATTGGGGAGAGGAGGGAAACTTGCACTTTCTACTTTATAGATTTTGATATTATTTGAATTGTTTCATCGCTCTGTTATTACTTTTATAATAAAAAATCAAAAGCTATATTAAAAATATAGACATAAAATTCAGCAGTAAGTACATCTGTTTAGCTTTAAGAGAGCACTTCGCAAGCTCGCAATCACTGAAGCTGACTTGTAAAGCACCCAAAAACAATGTGTGCAACAGATTTCGAAGTGACTATGCTCAAGTCTCTCCCCATCATCTATCAACATACTTTAACCTTCTGTGACCTTCTGTGACTGAGTGAGTGAAGGAAGCAGGAGGAAACTCAGAAATGATCTGACACAACGCCCTCACTTTTGAAATGAAAAAATGAAGGCCATGAATAATTAAAAGTCTTGATAAGATTAACCTGAAGCCCATTTTCCCACTCCAGCTCCTTCCACATTACTGTTATGGTCACCAGGTGACTTAGATAGGCCATGATTCTTGGTTTTCATCAAATATCCCCAGCACTCACGGAAAGTGTTGGGACCTCTGAGTAAGCCCTGACCTAAATGTTGTCCCTGAAGTCAAAGGGAGAGCAGGGTTCTGAGGACCCCTTCCCATTGCCCTGTCTTGTTCCACACCTTTCTAAGAGGATGTAGGTGCTATTTTAAAAAAGGATACAGGAAATAGGTGGTGGAAAATACCATGGGACTTGAGGGAAAGTAGTATTTCTAGTGAAATATAGGAGATTCATGCAAGCATGAACTTGCTCACTCAAAACATCACTGGCTGTTGGGCAGACCTGGGTTCAAATCTGTCCTCTTGAGTCTGTATTTTACCAGCATCTAACACTGGTCAAGTGTCCTCGTCTTTGAAATGGAGATAACTGTGAGCCTCAGTTTCCTCATCTCTAAAACAGAGATAGCAGTGTGTATGTTATAGTTTCTTCTGGACATCAACTAAGATGATGGCTAAGAAATTTCCTAGCTTGAGGGAGCAGAGCAGTTAGTATGTAGTTAGTCAAAACATATTAATTCCCATCTTCTACCTCACGCAGTCATCTGTGAGTCTTCATTCCCAATGGTATTAATATTGGGTCGTGGGAAAAGTCACGAGGCATAGAAAAACACATCATGACTTTTCTGACAACCCAGTACTAATCCTGGACAAGAGGCCTACGGAATGTAAATAAAACTTGGTATCTACACTTGAGAAACAAACTGGCTGGTAGAAAGGGTAGCATGACATGGGAACAATTAATATGACAAGTGCGTTGATAAAGTGAGTTCCAGGGTGCCACCCACCTGAGCACCAGGGCAGTAGTCAGCCAGCATCTACCATCCTGGGGACCTGGCATGGGAGCTGCCATAAGAACGCAAGAGGATGGACTGCAATCTTTACAACCACATTATACAGATTTCTGGAGAAAACTACAAGGATCATAGCAGTGAAGCCCATGAAAGTAAGTATGAGCTGGGAGGAACCAAGGGGCAAATGAAAAAAGTTAAGAACAGGCTTTCAGGATCTGCCACTTGCACTCAAACTGTCTCCATTGTTTCTGTGCCAGCTCAACATGGCTACCTCAGCTTTCTTATCCAGGGTGTGATATCAATACTACTTACCCCATAGGGTTTTGGTGGGAAGATTGAACAAGGTAATATCTTAAAGACACTGAGCACAGTGTCTGGCATCTAGTGAGGGTGCAGAGAAAAAATGCTTAGTGTTGCTATTAAAGCTATTTGGTCTGTGAGCATAAGGCCCAGAGACAATATTACTGACATTTCAAAGGCACAACAGGTGTTGACAGAATGGACACAAGTCACATTGGTTCAGTAAGTCTCAGAAGAGTAGGCAGCGCTACTCTTATTGGAATCTCTTGGAAACTTAATACTGAATCCTTGGGTCTGGTTGTTACTGCAGTGTGATCTTGGGTGAACTGTTGAACCTCAGTTTTCTATGTAAAGTGGGATGATAACGTCAACCTTTGGATTAACTGCTAGAATAACAAAGGCAATTACTTCTAAATAAATATGGCACAGTGCCTGATACAAGAAAGTTTGGATTCTGTCCTTTCTTACCCAAATTAGCAAGCTAGAGAGGAGGACTAGTCAAAAAAAAATAGTATTTAGATATCGATTTAATGACAATATCAATGATAAAAAGTTAAAATGAGGAATCTGGAGTGGAGGATCTTAGAGGTTCTCTCTCAGCCATAGTCTATATGATTCTTCAAGTGATTATTTTGATCACTTACCTTAGCTCTGCCTCCTAATAAATATGACCTTTAGCAAGTGACTTGGCTCTATTTTCTCTTTGGTAAACTGTGGGTAAAAAACTGTACCTACTTCTCAGGACCACTGTTAGGATTCAGTGAGATAAAGCACCCAGAGTTTATGCTTGCCAGCTATCAATATTGTTGAAGCTACTGTAAGGACTAAAAAAGACTATGTGAGGTGTTTGGCACAGATACTGCTCAAAAATATTACTACTACTTCTATTATCACTATTGATTTTACATTATGAATGGCTATGCTCAAGAAGAGATACATGCTGTCAACTAGATAATGTCACATCAAAACATAGGCACCAAGAGATATCTGGATAATTAATGACAGGCCTGCCTCAGGATAAAAACTTTGTGTAACAAATAGCCTCATCCAGACCAGAGAGAGCATGGGTTCACCCATAGGGCATAGCAGGTGTGGGTTGCCCTCTCTCCCAGTCTTGAGGGACCACACATGGAGAGTGTGTCCTGGTATCTAAGCTTTGCAATGGTTCATCTCACAAAATAGTAACATAACAACATCGTGGCCTGAAAGGACACTGCTCTGCCAAAGATTCAAAGCTATCCAGAGAGTATAGTATTTCATTCACCTGTGTGATCCTATGGGGACAGGGTGAGTAGGTAGTAGGTATGAGCACACATAGTTCACTCATACATACCTTGCATTTGCTCCAACAGTCTGTCAGTGATGAGAGGACCTGGAACCCAGGCTGTGATCCCTGAAGCCTACGATGCCACGACCTACCTTTGCTAACACATTGAAGGGGATGCGAACAGTGTGATCGGGCAAAATGTGGCTCCCTTGGTTCTGCCCACCTTCCACCCTTTCCCAATCAAGGAAGCCAGCTGCAGGCTCACCTGTCACTGAACTGAACCTCTTCTCCGTTCCTGGCCCAGCTGATGGTAGGCCTTGGGTTGCCTATGGCTTCGCAGTGCAGAAGCACACTCAAGGTCCCACTGGCCAGGGCCACAGTCTGTCCCAGGTGAGTGACCACCTCCGAGGCGGAAAGTTGCTGGGCAGCAGAGATCTTCCGCAAGATGGTGGGCTTGCGGTGTGGCCTGCGAGACGTGCCTCCAGCTTCCCCAGAAGCCGAGGTCCGCAGAGAGCTGGTGAAGCCGGACACGTGCTTATGAGGAGGGATAGCCACGGGCGGTACCCTCCGTTCAGAGGGCTTGAGGAGCAGGTCCTGCTGCTCCAGGTGGCTGCGGGAGATCTCCTGGGCCAGCTGAGCCACCAGGTGCTTGCTGTAGAGGTCGCGCAGCTCCTCGGGCTGCTGGGAGAGGTTCCTGAGGATTTCATCCAGGCGCGCCTGCTCCGTCACCATGGTGAATGGGAGGTGCAGGAGGGCCTGCTCGGCGTTGGGATCCTCTTCCGAGGATGCGTTCTTTTCCGTGGAGTCCTGCACCTCCCAGGAGGCCAGGAGCTCTCCTGGCCAGCCCCCTTGCTCCAGCAGCCGGGAGACAATGTCATCATAGCGACTTCCTGGGTCGACCGAAAGGCCCCGCTTCTCAGCCTTGCTGCCATTGGAGAAGATCCCGTTCTGGTGTTTGTGGGTTTGCAGGGCCTCCTTGGGGCTGGCCTTCCTCACCAGGAAGGCCTCTTCCTCACTCCGCAGGCTCAAGGGCCGGCCCACCAGCTTGCGGTGGCCACTAATGAGCTTGATGACGAACTGCTCGCGGGCCGGGCCAGCGGAGCAGGTGTAGACGCCTGTGTCCGAAGGCCGGAGGCGATGGATCTTCAGGTAGCCGAAAGGGGCCACGGTGACGTGAGCCGAGCTGATGAGGTGCTGGCCGTCCTTCTCCCAGGTGATGAGGGGTTTGCGAAACCTGCGCGTGGGACAGCGCAGCACCACGGCGGTCTTGGGCAGCAGGTAGGCGAAGCCGCCCACCACGAAGTGCAGCTTCCTCTGCCTGCGCGTCTGGATGTAGACCTTCCGCGCCGCCGCGATGTGCGGGCTGTGCTTGGTGGACGGCCTCCCGGGCCCTGCGCAGGGCGGACACCAGGAGAGCAGAGCGGAGACGCAGGCAGAGGGGGAGGGAAGGGCGACGAGAAGAGACCAGAGGCCAGGACACAAGAGACAAGGAGAGAGTGCTTCAGAGCTGGTTTTGGCCAGGGCCGTCATGTACCACCCTCTGTTTTACGGGAGGCACTGGCTACCAGCTGTGGACCATCAAGCTGCCACCGCAACCCACACTGGAGGCCTAATGAGGTGCCGTGGGGCAACCCTCGTGTCACCCTGCTGGGTCCTCCTGCCCCCTAGAAGCTGAGAGTAGGGTTCTAGTTGGAGAGGGGCCCAGGGGAAAGGCAGTTCCTCTCATTAAAAGCATTTAAAAAAAGAAACCAGCATTATAAAAAGAAGTAGAGGACAGAAAAGGAGAATATCCCTGGCTAAATGTTTACCTCTGGGGTCCTGCAAAGCGTCAGGGACCTAACGTACACGGCGGGGGGAGCCCAGAAGTGTTACGACTCCAGGGGTTAATATTAAACAGAACAAATCTGTTTGGAGTAGTTTAAAATCCCCGAGTGGATCACATTGGACTTCATTAGGAACGCGCGGCCTCCAGCTTCCAGATCTCTCTATGTCGGCAAGTGAACTTTGCTCTAGCCCCTGCAAACTGGCTTTCCAGGGGGAGAATTCAGCCTGGCCACGTGTAATTAAGATGCCTTTTCCGTCTCCAGCTGAGCTGTCCAGCCTGCGCCCTCCAAGGGCCCTGGCTGCTGCTAGATGGTCCCGCCTCCCACCCCGGAGCTACTCACTTGCACAGGTTGCCAGCATACAGGGCCTGATAGAGGAAGAGAAGGGCAGGGGCGGGCACAGGCTGGAATTGACAACAGTTGATACCCCGGTTTTCAGCACCTTCCGGCAAATGGCGCTCCGAGTCTGGGTGCCCTCCCCGCAGCTCGTGGAACACTGGCAAGGAAAGACCAAATGCGCATAAATTCAGGGAACTAGAGGCTAAAGGCCTTTTAATGTGAACTCTCAAACGCATCAATCTATGAGAAAAATGTTTTAGAAAAGTGGCAGCCACCGAGAGAAACACTGTGATGTAACCTCAGGAAGACTTGTCCATCTTGTAGCCAGTGCCACTCTAGCATTATCTTCCATTCTAAGGTTGCCTTAGACTTTTTACCTGTTTTTACTGATCAAGGTTGACTTTAAAGTAATCGAGTCTTGTGTTCAAATCCCAGCTCAATATTTCATTAGTTGGCAAGTTTAACTCTCTGATTCTGTTCCCACTTCTTATTTTGTAAGCCTGAGAATTAAATGAGATCTTCTGTTTTAAATGCCATACACAAAAATTACAATGCTAGTTCCTTTCTCTTCACAAATAATTTCTTTTTAAGAGTTTTTTTTTTTTTTTTTTTGCTATAGGACATATGTGCTTGACAGAGAGACAGAAAGTGAGAAATCCCCCCTTACCACCAGCAGGGGGGATGGCTATGCCACAATCCCTCCTCCTCCATTCTCCTCCTGGGATTTTGGGCACACAGGCACACATGCCTGGTGTAAGTTTCAAGCCATCAAGTCCGAGACTCGAACTGTGGTCAGCCATGTGTCATCCAGTGATGTAACCACTATGCCATCTACTGGTCCCAAATGATGATATTTTAATGTCAAGTGTTAGTATTTGTTATAAAGCTATTTCAGCTGAGGTGGGCTGTTAGATATTATGGAGAAAAGATGTGCAAGGAAGTTCCTGACTGCAAGGAACTGTCATTCAAGTGAGGGGGAAGACTCTAAATGCATTTTTTTAAAAGAATTATTTATCTTTATTTATTTTTATTAATTTATTTTAATTTGACCAGAGAGGGATGGAGTGACAGAGATAGAGGAGGTGTGAAAGCAAGCTACCAGGTCTGGGACTTGAACTGCAGTTGGTCATGTGGGAGTCCATTGTCCTTAATCACCATGCCATCTGCCAGCCCCTCCAAATGCATTCTTAAAATGAAATAGTATTATTTATTTATATTATTATTGGGTTATCTGAAAAGTTATGATGCATTTTTGCATAGAAAAATATAGAAAAATACATCATGACTTTTCTGATGACCCAATATAGTATTAGGGAAATATAGATCAAAATCACAATGAAATACCCGTTCATATTCACTAGAGTAGTCATAATAAAAATGACAGAAAATAATGAATGTTGTTGAGGCTGTGGAAAAATCAGAACCCTCATACACTGCTAGTGGGAATGTAAAATGATACAGCTCCTTCAGAAAACAGTTTAGTAGTGTCATTAAAAAATTAAACATTAATTTACCAAATAAGACAGAATGTCACTTCTCGATATCTCCCCAACAGAAACACATCCACACAAAGCTTGTGAGAGTCCATAGCAACATTATTAATGGCCAAAGACTAAAAACAGTCCTGGAGCCATTGGTTGTTGAATGAATAAACAAAATATGGTATAGCTACACAATGGAATATTATTCAGGCATAAGAATAAATGTAGTTCTTAAATGTACTACAATATGGAATAACCTTAAAAATATTATGCTAAGTTTAACTTTCCTTTTAAAAATCATTTAAAAATTTTAATTATGATTTCTGGTGGTGTACATATAATTGATGTACATCTTTATGGACTACAGAATGTTTTTAAGGCATGTGTACAGTGTACAATAATAAAATCAGGGATATACCCATAGTCACTTTTTTCAACATTGAATGTTGCATTATGTGGCACACATTTGTTAATGGTTCTACTTTTTGGGAAATGTATATTAAATTGCTCATATTTTTATATTTAACTTTCTAATATGTAAATTATACCTCAATAAATACATTTGTAGGATGAAATAGTAATTTTAAAATTTAGTAAAAATATAAAGCTAGAAGCCAAATATAAAATTAATGCTAATGATTGAATTCATATGATACACTAGAGATTTTCTGACCTAGATTTTGAAGTTGGGTAGAGTCTGAGTGGGTATAGTGAAACAGGGATAAGCTTGGGAGGCAGGGAAATTTCCAGAACAAATGTAGAAGAGTTCATTATCAAAGTACAAGGCAGACTTGGGGGCAGAACTAAACCAGTTTGACTGAATCGAGGGACCAAGTGGAGAGAAGCAGGAGCTTGAGAGGTAACAGAGAGTCAGACTTTGGCACTTCTAATTTTTGAGAAGAGGTTTGGAATTGGTCCATAAAGCAATTGGAGGCCATTGTAGAAGGGAGTGACATGATGAAAGAGGTGTTTTGAGAAGGTTAATCTGGCAACAGTGTATAGGAGGAATGGGAGTAAGAGATGGATGGGAGGCAGTGGAGGAGGCTGCCACAGTAGTCCAGGCTGGAGATGAAGAAGACCTGAACTAAGGTCATGGCAATATGCCATGTTACCTTGAAAAATGACAATTAAAAAAAAAAACAAACCAGAATCAACAACAAAGAATCTTAAAAGTGTTATATGTGGTCATGTTGGAATGACACTATTTTGTGTAATGTGCTGTGATACATGGCACCCTGAAAGAAACTTAAGAATCAAACCCATTGCTTTTGTTGTCTGAGGATCATGGATTCCAGATTCTGCCTATCACTGATTTTACTGTAAATGACAGCACCATATCCAAGGATCAGGTGGAATGGAGGTGAGAAAACTGGAAAATTTTATAGTACGGGCATTTTAGTACTGCCAATTAAAAAAAATAGGTTGAGAGTCAGATGATTGGACTATAGTCCAGTCAAGTCTACTTCTTTCTGTAGTTTGAGTTTCCACATCTCTAAAATAGGAAAGCTAAACCACAGCAGAGATTTTTAACTGTATTCCATATATACTCATGCAACGATTGAGGGTTTTCTCATGTGATGTGGAAACCTGAATATTAGAGATCTGAGACCCCTTCCCACACTTCAACTAAAATAACTCTCATTTTAACTGTATTTATTTTTTTGGTTCATAGTAACATTTCATTTGACAAAATAATTCTAGGCTTTTGTTAAAAAACAAATAAAAAAATAAAAAACAAGCCTACAACAATCAGACTGTAGGGTCTTCTAAGTTTCTTCTAGTTCTAAAACTGACTACCCTGACATTAATTTCTTTTATATTTTTTGAGGAAAATAACTTCCATAAAAATATGACAAAATATTTAATAGTTGGCTCTTTTAAGAGATTAAAAGGTTTCTTTTAAAGAAAAGTAGAGCCTTTTGAGAGGTCTTATTTTGAGAACAGAATCTGCAAGTAATTTTATTTGAATTTTCTAAAACTTTGGCTTAACTCTGTCTCTGAAGGATTCTGTGCAGTAACTATGAAGTTGAGTCCAGAGAGTTGAGGATGAAAAACGCCCATAGATCATCCAGGTCTTCCTTTCTCCAAAGGGAGTCTTCTGGGGGGTGTGGAATGCATATCTCATCTCAGCCAGAGGGCCAAAGAAATGACCCTTTGGATGGCAGGTCCACCATGGAGCCTTTATGAACACCTCCAGAAGCACTTTTATATGGCACCAGCTTGAGTTTAATCCCAGTGATTTGATTACTTTCCACTGTTCTCCACCTCTCCCTAATATTTGGAATTTCTACTCATCAATTGCTCAGAACCTAATTACACTCCTGTATTAGGTCTAACTACTCTGAGTTCTCCAAAAGCAACTTCTCTGTTCTAGGAAGACCAGCAAAGCCTGTGGGAGCCTGCAGCTGTGGCTCTTGGTCCAGTCAATGTTAATGATTGCTTTTATTTCTTCTCTTTCTAACAATGAACATGGATAGAAGAACATCATAATATTAAAGATGAACTGTTACTAGGCATGACGTACTTTATATGCATCATTCAAGCTTCCCACCTATACATATATTACACAGATAAGCAAAGTAAGGTCTAGAAGGGTTAAGTTGTGAGCCCAAGGTTATACAGCCAGTAAGTGGCAGAGTCAGGCTTTGAGCTTAGGTTTAATTGTTTCTGAGTCTGAGCCTGTTTACTTAATGTGACCCATGGGACCTCTGTTCAGTAGTCTGTTCTAATCACAAAGGTCCCTTCTACAAATCTGGAGACAAATGAGAACTTTTTCTGAATTCTCCTTGTTCCATATGCTCCAGAGACCACAACTCCAATGATAATTTGCCCAAGTCCCTAACTCAGCATCCCACACATAAAAGACCTAATCAACTTAAGAGAGAAACACCTTTGATATTTCACTGGGAGGATGTCTTCATCACTTGACAAACATATCTGTATTCTGTTTTGCACTATCTTTGTTATTTTTTTCTAATGTATAATATTATACCCTGAATCATTCCCATGGAACAATTGTTACTTATGTGTCCCTGAACATGTACACAGATGCATACACTTGAATACACATGTGCTCATTTTACACTCTTTTAAAATTTAATCCTGAATCAAATTGTTTCTTTTTTCTTCTTTTCTGTTTGTAATTTTTGCTATAAGGTGTATGTCTTGCTGGAGAGATAGAGAGAGAAAGAAAGAGAGAACCCCCCCCCCCACATGTGGGATGGCCAAACCATAATCCCTTCTCTATTCTTCTCTCAGGATTTTGGGCATGCATGCACATGTTCATGGTGTGGTTTTCAGACCTCTGGGTTTGGTACTTGAGCTGCACAGTTGGCCATATGGGATGCCCCTGCCTTAACCTCCATGCCACCGACTGGCCCAGAAATCAAATTGTTTCTAAAATGTGAAAAATCAATCATTCTACCATCTGTTTCAAGACATTTGGGGTGGGATACCACTAGAGAAAATTTTACTGCTAATTATAAAACCCATGGTAATGTAAGTTAAATCTCAATTGCAATGCCTAAGGGCACCATCTGATGGAACTCTATATAAGTTGATAATACAAGGAACAAGAAGTCTGAGAACTATGCTGAAAGAACTGGCATCTTAATGTTCCCAGGTAGCTTTCTTCTCTGGAAGCAAGTGTCTCTCAGCAGCAGCTCTTAACTGCATGTAATACATTATGCCAACGAGGCAGTGGGGTCAGGAAGGTCAACTAAAATGCTTATATGCAAGAAAGGGAAAGCTCTCAAATATGTTTTTGACATAGAGGTTTTGCTGCATGTCTAGTGACTCTGTTCTTGGCAAAATTTTCTTGTGAGGCAATAATGGGGGCGGGGTGCAGGAATTTCTCTATGGAGGACACATGGACCTATGGAAAGCGAGGAATTGAACACAGCTCAAAGAATTAGTAGGGCCTGATAATATATGAGTTGAAGTTGGTATAAATGAATGGATTTATGATAGTGTTAGAATAGAGAGTATTTAGAACCAATAGGTTAGTTGGAGGTATATCTCTCACTTATGGGTAAAGCCAGGCACAGTGAATGCTGATGCAATCACTTTCCAAAAGGCAGGACAACAGGGAAATCAAATTCTCTTGCTGGGAAGTTGTTGGTGTTTTAGAGCCAGGAAACTGACAGTAAAGAGGCAGGATTTCCTTGGCCTTCTTTTCCCTAATAAATCATGTCCTTTATTGTCCAGTAACTTGGAAGAGAAGAACTAGAGAGGCTTTGGCCTTCCTGAGTGGAGACTAGAAACAGCTGGGAGTAGGAGGTGCAGAGAGGTCAGGAGAAGGGGGTAGGGAAGATATGGAGAGAAGAGCCCCGTGTTCTGAAAGGACTCCTGGGCCTAAACAGCATGAACTAAGGAGGCCTGATTTGGGTCCTTGGGAGCAATTTACAATTCCAAGCTTCCAATCATTGAGTAAGGGCTGGCTGCAAACTCCTGCACCAGAATTAAAAGCTAGTTACACACTTGGTATAAATGGACTAGTTAGAAAAATGGTATAAATGGTTGGAAAACACTGTTCTATAATACTAGAGTTGTTTTGTTCTCTTCTTGCCTTTTCTGTGTCCCTGTCTAGGGGAGTGCCTTCTTTTCCTGCTATATCTCTTTTATTCTTTCCTTAGGAGGATCATACACACCTCTGTCCAGTCTGAGAGAAGCCACTCGCTGGGGCAGTCATCTTTCTTGCAGGCTTGCTGGGAGGGTGGTTTTGAGGCTGAACAGAAGGTCTCAGGAAGCTCCAGGAAGCTGCCATCTGCCATGCGTTGCTTGCAAAGAACCTCACGTTTCTGAGAGCCCCCTCCACAGGTCCTGGAACACTGGGGAAGGAAGGAAGGAAGGAAAAGAATGTCTGTCCAACATAGGGAGTCTGACTGCCAATTCTCACCTTAGCCTTGGCTGATTAAGAGTGAAAAAGGAAAAAAGAAAAACAATGGAAAAAAAAAAAAAACACAAATAGAGAAAGAAAAATCGGGAATCAGGCCAAAGGATTTTGTTTTCTCCCTTTGAAATGAATTTTGTAGCAAGAGCTATATACCCTCCACTATAATCCCAGGTATTTAACTAGAGTATTCAGGAATTTCAGGGCCTTTAAATCTTAGAAAGTTGCTCCTGAACTATGATTTGCAGCCATCCAAGACAACTGGCTAAAAAGGTTAGTATAATAGAGAGTTCAACATATTTATGATCCAGTGAAAATAATCTATGCTGCTTCCAGAATGAATGAGAGAGCTCTTGCTATCATCAGTATAAATCTGGAGAAATTAATTTGTAGAGAAGACAGTCCTTTCTCTTCTAAGTGTAGGCACTTACTCTACCACATTGAAAGGGCATTAGATTTAGGGCTTGGTTTTCTAAAGAATTCCCTGGGTATACTTTTCTTGCAGGATTGATGATATGTAGGACATTAGGAGCCTCTGAAATTTGGGATGCAAGAAAAATAGCCTCATTTCAGTGGTTTTCAGAGGGACCCCCAATAAAACATATTGTTTACATTAAAGTTAATGATTATAATACAGCTGCATGAAGGGCAAGGGAGGCCCCCTGAGGGACAGACTGTTGACTGTCTTTAAATATTTGTTCCTGCCATTTCAAGAGCAAAGGAGCCCCCAATTTTCAGTGGGGTGCATGATTTTTCAGCATAAAGATTATATTTTCAAACCTCTCTTAAAGACAGACACAGACATCTGACTAAGAGCTGGCCAATGAGATAGAAAGGAAGTGCTGTGTGTAATTTCAGGGAAGTATCCGTGAAGAGAATGTGCATCTTTTCTCCTCCCTTTCTCCTCCTTGCTGGCAGGAATGTGAAGTTTAAGCTTTCATCTGAAACTATGATAGGCCAAAAGATAGAAGACTCGCTTTCTGATGGTGTTCCCACCATGCCACTGCAGATTGCCTGTGTATGTGTGAGAGAAACACTTTTTATCTTAAGTAATTGCTATTTGGGCTTTTCTATGACTGAACCAGATATAACCCTAGTTATTAAAAATAAAGGAGGGAGTTCAAAAATTCATGAAAAAATAAAACAAAAGTGTAAGTTTATTTTGATGCAGAAAATTTTGGAATCCATGCATATGTTTGATAATATGCATGTTCCATAAACATTTGAAGACTCCCTGTTTCATTTTATGACTACCCTATGTTGGGAATAGGTGATTGCAAAAATGTTCTGGGTGCTGTTTTCTTCTGGAATAGTCTCTAGTCTTTTACTTGCTACTCTTGGGCTTGCTGAGAATTCAGGTCTATGTTTAAAACATCTGAAAGTCTGTGCTGAAGGAGTTGCCCCTGTTTCATGGTGATCCTCTCAAAATACACACGGTTTTGCCCAGGATCACAGTGGAGAATTTCGTTCACAGTCCTGGTTATGATGGTATGATGATGTCCTTGTACACGTGTGACACTGCGAAGGGCCAGCTTTCACCCTCTTACTCAATGGTCACATTCTGAATTCACCTGAAAATCAGCTTTGGAGCTTTAAAAAAGTCTTGATGCCTAGGCTCCATTTCAGACCCATCAGATCAGCAATTCTGAGAGGTAGGCCTCAGGTGCCAGGTTTTTGCTGTGTTTTGTTTTTAAAAGGACTTTCCTAGTAATTTTCTCCTTAATAATTTTATTGTGCAGCTAGGGTTGAGAACCATCTGTCCAAGCTAGTGCCCCTCCACCATTCCCAATAAAACCAAAAGAGGAAAATCTAGGTCCCAGAGAGGCCTCTGTTAGGGCCAGGGGTTGTCTAGACCCCACCAGAGCAAACACACTGTTTATTTGAAGTGGTGAATGACTGGAGGTCACAGAGCTACTAGATAATGACATTAGAAAACTCCCAACGTTGTCTGTTAGCTCCAGAGTCTTCTAAATGATCCAAACTAATGGTGAACAACCTTGATCTAAATTTTAAAAATTTGAAATGAAAATAACCCTACTGAGTCCTATAAAAAGATAATATATTTTCTTATGGCAGCAATCAACTATCCACCCACAGAAGGCTCACAAAAATGGTAAAACCACCCTATGAAGTAGACCTAATCCCCACTTTATAGATTAAAATAAAAAGCCAAGGCTCAGAGAGGTGAAGTAATCCAACTAAGACCACACGGGGACTAGAATTGGTTTATTTCCACACAGCACAACATCCACTAAGTTCCTACCTGCACCCTATGCTCTGGACCTAGCTGAAGAACACACCCAAGCTCTGCTTCCCCCTCTGTGGTTGTAGCAGCCCCTCTCTGCTTGCAGAGCCAATTGAGGGTGCACTGACTTCTACTTTATGCTGAAGCTCAAACCTGATACATAACAAGCCTGCCAAGAGCCTGATCTCACCCTCTCACCCCACATGGAAAGACGTAGTGCTTTGCAATACAGTCCTAGCCTCCACTCTCGTCACCATCCCTAAGTGGCAAGAGCAGCTCCAGGATGCAAACTGGGGACCAGCATTCTAAAATAATTCATCTACTTTGTGGAGATCTGGGAAATGTATCTTTTCCTAAATTGTTGGATTTCTGAATTGAAAGGTGATATTTAAATATAGTTCCTAGGCTATATCAGGAAGCCAAAGTACTTGTTATTCATCTCAGATCCAAAAAGTTCCTTCTAAGGGCTTTTCTAATGTGTATTTTGGCCTCGATTAAGGAAAGAAAAAATGTTGGTCTCAGAACTTATGACTCAAGTGAGTACCCTAGACCTTTGACTTCTCTGGCTCATTTCAATGACTCCCTGGACTTTTCACTTATTGGAGAGGCAAATTTTAATTTGAGTTCTTATTTAGTAGCACTTGAATATGATATTAAAGGATTTCACTTGTGTAACTCATTTTGTACCCACACTGCTGAGAACAGGACCTTCTGTGATGCATTCACCCAATAAATGGTGTGGCACTGATTTGGAGTTGCTTGGAACAAATTTAAATGAGTGGCTAAGAATTCCACTTCCTTAGAATAACCTTCTGTAATTTTGGGTAACTAAGGGTTTAAATTTGGTGTCATAGTCTTTTGCCTTATTACTTAGTTTCAACCTTCTTGTATTTCTGTCAAATTCTCACTTCAAACCATCCAGTTATGCTACAATCAGATTAGTCATAACCTTTTATTGCTGTCTTTTTTCAGAACTCTTTTAGGACCTGACAACTAATAATGAGGGTTACTGACTCCTAAGGACTTGTCAAATATAGGGACTGTATTTTCTACCATAATTTCCATTCCGTGAATGACTAATTCACATGAATTAGTTTCCATAAACTTAACATAATATTTGGAAACTATAATTGTCTGAAAGAAACAAGTTTATGCTGATCAATTAAAAAAAATTTCAATCGTACATTCTGACCCTTTTTCTGTGCTATGTGGCTTATCCACTTAAATGCAAATGCGTATCTTGACTCAAACATGTCCTGAGCTGGGCCTGGGGCCTAGTGGTTAAAGGAGCCAAATTCCACATGATGACTGGTTCAAATCACAGTCACAGGGGCTTGGGACCAGCAGATGGCATAATGACTGTGTTGCTGGACTCCCACATAGTCGACCACAGTTCGAGTCCCAGACCCTGTGACTTACACTCATGCCAGGCACATGTGCAGTGTCCAAGATCCTGAGAAGAGAATGGAAGAGAAGGGATTGTGGTGTGGCCATCCCCCCTGGGGTGTGATTTCTCGCTTTCTGTCTCTCTGTCTGTCTCTGTCTTCCTAGCAAGTGCACACACCCTATAGCAAAAACCGAAATGCCCCCACCCATAAGAAAAAACCCCTAAAAAAAAAAAAAAAAAAGAAACACACCACAGTAGCATATGATTGTGTGTGCCCCAAATCCTGACAGGATGGAGAAATAGAAAAGATCATGGCAAGACTACTCTCCAGTGCGGGGTGCTTTTTCTTTCTTTGTATCTCTCTCTGGTGAGCACACAGGCCTTTTGGCAATTAAAGCGTCCCAGATAGAACTCTATATACTTCCTTACTTCCTCTCCAACCTTGCTCTGCTTCTTGTTCACCGTTCCCCCTCATCCAAGGCAAGAATTCAGGTGGACAAAATACATAAGCTCTACTTCTAAAATAAATGATAAATCAGGATACAGCCATCTGTTGTAGACTACTGCAAAGCTTATTAACCAGTTTCCCGGTGCTGAATATCTGTGTCACCTGCAGATTCACACAATGACTGCAGTAGGATATGTAGCCCCAGCTAGGTGCTACTTTATAGGATGTGTAAAGTTAGACTTGTGTTCATGGAAATGTGTGTGTCACCTGTGTTTGCTATGAGGGTATTTGGATTGATTAGGGTCTTTGGTGATTCTATAAAATGTGGGGGGAAAATGGTAGAGAAAGCAAACATAGATAACAGAGACAATGTGGGAGGAGACTGGGAGATGGCAGAGGGTAAGAGATAGGGAATCAAGGATGGGGGGAAAAAGCAAAACATACAGAAAACAAGAAATGGAAGATCATTTGCTGACAATAACATATTTGTTGATGTGCTTGATTGAGACAATATACAGTGTACTCTGGATGGAAAATCTCATTTTGTATGCTGTAATGATGTACAGTGAATGAATGCAAATAATTCAATTGAAATAAAAAAAAAATCCTAACTCCCAAAGTAATGGTGTTAGGAAGTAGGGCCTTCCGGAGGGTGGAGCCCTCCTGAATGGGATTAACACTCTTATAAAAGAGGCCCAGAGAGCTGTTTCATTCCTCTCATCATGTGAGGATACAACCATAAGGTATTATATATTATCTAGGAAGAGGGCCCTTACCAGACATGAAATCTACTGGTGCCCTTATCTTAGACTCCCAGTCTCCGGAACTGTAAGAAATATATTTCTGTGGTTTATAAACTAAGTCTCTGAGATTTTGTTATAACAATCAAATGGATTTAGAAGACAAAATTTCTTATTTTTTTCAGTCAGGTCCTAATAGGATATAGGACCCTCAAATGTGAAATTTGAAGAGAGTTCCTTCCTCTTCTGATGACCTGCTGGAAACTCCACTGGTTGAACACAGCTAGAAATTACAGGGTTAGGGAACTTACTGAAGCAGTCTGTATAGGTTAGCCTCCTGAGGCACAGACAGGGAAGGGTAGAAAGTAGATTTAGAGAAACAGTGGAAGATACTCAGCATGTTTTACTCTGCTACAGTCTATTCTCCACATAACAGTAAGAGTGATTTTTTTAAAGAGTTTTTTGCCTTAGGGTACATGCACTGAGAGACAGGGATGGGGGGGGGATAGAGATAATGAAAGGGAACATGAGAAATCACTCCCCAGGGAGGATGGTCACATCCCTATCCCTGCTCCTCCACTCTCTTGGGATCTTGGGCATGCATGCACACACCTGGGAGGATTTTGAAGCCACTGGGTCTGGGACTTGAACTGTGGTCGGCCATGTGGGAGTCCAGTGAGGTAACTGCTATGTCACCTGCTGATCCCGAGTGATGTTTTTAAATCATTTAACAAATCATGTAATTCCCATGCTTAAGACCTTCCAATGGCTTCCCCCTGCAATTAGAATAAAATCCAAATTCCCCTAACCCTGTTCTGCAAAGCCCTACATGTTCTGAGTCCTTCCCCGATGGAATTTAAAAACTGTATAACTCAAATTCTTCCACCTTCATTCATTTATTCAACATAAATTTATTCTATATCAGTCATGGTCCAATGATGGTTCTATCTATGTTTATATGTAGCGGTGAACACGAGACACTTCATGTGCTTCTGTGCTCTCAACTTTTATAACTTTTTCCTTTTCCTGTATATTCCGGCCACACTTTCACTGTGTGTTTGTTTGCTGTTCTCTAAAACATGCTATAGGACCTTTGCATTGTTCCTCTCTCTACCTGGACCATTCTTCTCTTAGATCTTCATGTGGCTGAGTCTTTCTAATAATTCAGGTTGAATTCCATTTTTACCTGCATGTAGAGGCTATCCTAGCCTTCCTGGCTAGAGTACCCAAAGCAGTCTATCCCATTACCTAATTTTATTTTTTAAATACCTCCAGAACTTTCATCCCTCTTAGAAGTTATTGCCATCAGACTACTAGCTCTATGAAGAAAGGAATTTTGCTTCTCTTGTTGGTCATATTAAGTATCTGAGTATTACACTCAAAACGTTCCCCCAGTATGCTGTTATATCCTGAGTAAAGAACACAAGGGGTGAATGAATCTATCTCTGTTTTTCTTTCTTCTACATACTATCTCCTTTTCTTTACTTTATAGTTCATGACTGGTTTCTTTCCCAGTAGAACAGTGATCAGGGCAAGAGCTGAGCAGTAAGTGACATTTTATAGTGGATCCTGGAGGCATGTGATGTTTTGATATGATTTAAAAATATTTACTCTGTTAAAAATGCTGTGTATTTTTGAGAGGCATAATGGCAATTCATAAAGCCATATCCCTTAAACTTTGAAATGACATCAAACCACTCTTCTTTTAATCCTTTGACTATAATTCAGTCAAATTCTCCATGGGCCCAACTGAATTCATCGGGCATAAAGAACACACTCTCAAAGTTTCTGTTACTGGCGACTGACATTTTAGACACTTCACTAGTGATGTGGATTTGGAGAACTGTAGATCTCTTCCAAGTTTCATGGCTGAACTATTTCTTTTCTAAATATTTTGTGAAGTACATGAGTTTCTTTTCAATTTGAATAAAACTCCAAAAATAAACAATTAACTGAATGAGAATAGTTGTCAGAGTCAATCTCTTCAGTTAGATTTTCTTAGTCAATTTGGCAAGAAGAAAAAGTATAGGTTATTTTTCTCTCACTTTCATATTGATGTAGTAGGTGCTAAAAATAATTTGTTTACTTCAAGGATAGAGATGTATTAAAATTGTACTATAGAATGACGACTCTTCAAAATAGCACAGCTGGGTTGTCAGTTTGAAGCTAGGACCTGATGTAAGGGACGGACCCTCAGAAAATTCCTCCCAACACTGTACAGAAGTCTGCAACAACATGCATGATGACCTCACAAGTGTAAGAGAAATTAAAAAGAGGGGCTAGTCAGTGGTGTAGTGGTTAAGGTGCTGACTCCCATGTGGCCAACCACAGTTCAAGTCTTGAACCTGGCAGCTTGAAACTCTTGCCAGGCTTGTGTATGTGCATGCACAAATCTTGAGAGGAGAATGGAGGAAAAGGGATTGGGACATGGGCCACCACCCCCCCCTCCATGGGATGATTTCTTATGTTTTCGTCTCTGTCTTACTCTGTGTTTCCAGCAAGCTCACATGTCCAATAGCCAAAATCTCTCAAGAAAAACAAAACACAAAACAACAAAAGTAAATTAAAAAGAATGATCTTGTTATTTTGAAGTTTGATCTACAGAGAAAGCTTTTAGGATATCCAGAGGATGAAGTCTAGACTCCTGACAATGTTCTCAGGGCCCCCACACTCCAATCTGCATGGAGATTTAAAGCTGCATCGCTTGCCATGTCACCCTGTGCCAGTGCTTCAGCACACAGGATAATTTGTCCTTGCCCAGGCACATAGACACATTCTCTGCTCATACAGTTCACTCCAAGGACAATATGCTCAAGATCTTTGTTTATCTAGAAACTTCTAAGACCTCCTTGAAGTCCCAGCCTGAAGGCCACTTCTGCATGTTGAGAATGAATCACCGCCCACTCTGCCCTGGCCCAGGCAGGTACCGTATCTCTTCTATAAGGGTTCATCATTTACAGGTCTGCTAGTTTCCTCCACCTCCCTGCATGCACACAGGATTACGAGCCTTTTGAGGAAAGGGAATTTATTGATCTTCATATTCCCCAGTGCGTAATAGTGTGTCTGGCAAAGAGCATGCACATCATAAATGTTTGTTGAATTGATGATTGGATGAATGAAAGAGCCCCACATCCAGATGTTTAAAAGATGTAAAACAAACATCCAACTATGGACTGATCATCCACCTTTTATCAGGCTTTTCCATCATTAGCCAGAAATTGCTTCTCAACAAGCCAGCAGTGGGTTTCACCAGTGGCAGTGTGTGCGCTGCTGGACACTCTGACATGTCAGGTATGGGACACCACCATGTAGCCCAGGATATTCTCTGTGTGTTTGCTTTCCTCATCTTTGTACAAACACTTCCCCTCTGTGTTTACATTAATAAAAAAGTGTGTGCGCATGTGTGTGTGTGTGTGTGTGTGTGTGTGTGTGTGTTTAAGAAGTATTTAAACTGGGGTTGGCTGGTGGTGTGGTGGTTGAGGCAGCTGAACTCCTACATGGCTGACCACGGTTCAAGTCCCAGACCTGGCAGCTTGCTCTCTCACTTTCCTTCTCTCTCTCTCAATCTGGTAAACTTAAAATAAAATAATGACAATGAACTTAACAAAGATTTATCAATAAAAGAGAAATATTTAAATTGTAGAAGATGAAATTCAAATTAGAAAAGGCTCCAAAGTCTATATGACTTTGTGAACATGCTGAGGTTATCCAGTGAGGCCAACAGTTCTTAACTGAAAGGCAGGACACAAAAAAATATGTTTTAAAAGGGCCACAATGAGAGAAAATTTGAAAAGTTAAATAGAAACTGTTTGCCTCTACAAATTATCTGGTATGAACAGGTAAATCTCTGGTAAGAGGTTATTTTAAAATATATACAATAAATAACAAAAATAGTAGTTACATGCTGATTCTTGCTGCCATGTAATTTTTACAATATAAGGTCATAGGGTTATTATAAGAAAAGAAATATACAATAAAGAAAACACTTAAAAGTTATATTTCTACACAAAATACAATGGGGCAAGTAACCTGTATTTTCAAAGATTTTCTATGATCAGCATAAATTCTGCCTGTATTAACACTTGGTTTCATCTTGGTAGCTTAATTTACTGAGAGTTGAGTTCATTTCCTTGGTACCTCAAGTCATATTCTTGAACCCAACACAATGTGATATTTATGTTTTGTTGTTAAGGTCAACATACCAGGTTTTTTTTTTTTCTTTTTCTTAGAGAGATTTTTGCCATATGGCACGTGCACTTACTGGAGAGAAAGAGATAGAAAGAGAAAAAATCCACCCCCTAGGGGGGTTGGCTGCAATCCCTTCTCCTCCATTCTTCTCTGGGGATCTTGAGTACATACACACATATGCACCCAGTATGAGTTTCAACCCACTGGGTCTGAGAGTCGAATGCGGGTGACTACATGGGAGTCCAGTGACATAACCACCTGCTGGTCCCCCAAATTCCAGTTTTAACAGAATGTACTCTGCAAATAGCTGCTAACTAATTTCTCTCATTTCTTCATTCACTCATTTATTCCTTCATCAAACATGCCTGCAGAGTGTCAGGTGCTGGGTATTTAAGAAGAAAAAAATGTTACTGAACCCCACCAATGAAGGAATACCAGGTTTGCTGGGGAAAGGAGGCAGGCAGGTGAACATCAAGCTTGGTTTTAGACCTTTGGAGTGTGAAAGAATTTAGTGATGAATGAGACTGAGAGGTGTCAAAGCCAGTTGGCAACAGTGCTTGGCACATAAGGGAGGTTGTAGTTGAGTCAAACTGAATTAGGGCTTAGAGAGATGAAAAATGAGGACTGGCATCTCACTAAAAATCACTTT
The DNA here is from genome assembly GCF_000334495.1 of Tupaia belangeri chinensis. Classification (NCBI taxonomy): domain Eukaryota; kingdom Metazoa; phylum Chordata; class Mammalia; order Scandentia; family Tupaiidae; genus Tupaia; species Tupaia belangeri. The sequence continues at coordinate 177,605 of NW_006203569.1, forward strand.
TTAAATGAGGCCAGATTTTACCCCAACTACTCATGGATTAGAATTATCTTTTTTTTTTTTTTTTTTTTTTTAGAGGTTTTTGCTATAGGGCGCATGTACTCGTGTACTCGCCAGACAGAAAGAGAGACAGAAAGCGAGAAATCACCCCCCAGGGGGGATGGCCACACTGCAATCCCTTCTCCTCCATTCTCCTCTTGGGATTTTGGGCATGCACGCACATGCGTCCAGTGTGAGTTTTAAGCCACCGGGTCCAGGACGCAAACCGCGTTCTACCACGTTTGAGTCCAGTGACACAGCCATTACACCAACTGCTGGTCCCCCCCCACTTTTTTTTTAAAATCTAACATCAGTTAAGTTTTCATAACCTTGAAAGGACAAGGGGTATATATAGCCACCTTATGGGTTGAATATTTTTGTTAAAATGTAAAGCGTGGGTCTACACACCCACTAAAATTCAGAGCAATTATGTCATAAGAGATTTCTGCTAATAAATAAAGACAAAAACAATCTGCATGTGAAATTTGACTTTTGGTCTCTGTTTTCCTATGTAATTGTTGCAAAGATAGGATCAAATGTCAATTTCCTTATAAAATGACACCAGAACGATCCCACACTGACTTGTTAAGCATTGTGCATTGGGAGATGGTTCCCACATTGCTGGTTGTGGTATGAATTTTTTAACATTATGTTGGGCTCATATGCATGTATGCTCCCAATCCTGACAGAATGGAGAAATGGAAGAGAAGGGATTGCAGTGTGACCATGCCCCATTGTGGGTGCTTTCTAGTTCTCTCTCTCTTTCTGTCTCATGAGCACACATGTATGTCCTCTGTCTATTAAAAAATTTACATTATTAAAAACATGATAAACATCTGACCTCTTTTTTCTTCCCCTGGGACACAGCATTTTAAATAAATATGGCCCCTAACTTACAGGGGTTTATATTTAGTCACTGGACTATAACAAAACTAATCACAATCATGACTTTTTCTGCCAGAATTCAGTTCTCTAATGCAGACCAGAGGTATTCTTTTCTGTGTGGGTATTTAAACCTGGAAAATAAAAATTATAATTCTCAAGTACTTAGAGTTAACATTAAAATACTCTTTACCTGCCTAATATTACTAATGGTTCGTTGGAAAAGTCATGACACATTTTTGCATAGAAAAATAAATCATGACTTTTCCAGTGATCCCATAGTAGGGACTCATCTCTTACATGCCTTTTTATATAGCTAAACTACAGGGATTTTTAATGGTAACACTGATTTAAATATGTTTATAGGGGAACATAAACATAATGACAGTTTTAAGCAAGGTGGATATGGGGTTGAAGGGGTTGTAGTGATTGCTCTATCTCTGCACAGGTGAGTGTGATATGTATGGATAGCTGGGGGAACACAATGCTGAACAGAAAACACCAGCAATATGGAGAAATACAAATTATGCTTCACAGCAGACTAATTCAGTTTGACCCTTTAATACCTTTCTTTATTTTAACTTTAAAAACAAATGAAGGAGTATTGATGATATGATGCTCAGGGATAGTGGCAGGGTGGAAGAGTAGAAGGCAGGTTCTCAAACTCAGAGACCTTCTGCTGGGGGAGACTAAGTCCTTACCTCACACGTAGAAGGTTGGAGTAGGCTGGATAGAAACCCTAAAGATTTCTATGTCTCAGCCACCTGAACCTGGTACTTTACACAGTAAGAGGGACTTTGTTGATGCAGTTAAATTAAGGATCCTAAGATGAGGAAGCTATCCAGGATGGGCCAGATAGGCTTGACGTAGTCACAATGGTCTTTATGAGATGGAGGCAGGAGGGTCAGTCAGAGAGGATATAATGGCAGAATTTGTGGTTAGAGTGATACACTCTGAAGAGTGAGCAAGTGGCCGTAAACCAAGAAAGCAAGTGGCCTCTAGAAGCTAGAAAAGGCCAATAGACTCTCATCTTGAGTTTCCAGAAGGAACTCAGACCTGCTGACCCCTTAATTTTGGTCCAGTGAAACTGATTTTGGACCTCTGACCTCCCAAGCTGCAAGAGAGTAAATTCCTGTTTTAAGCCACCAAATTTACAGTGATTTGTTACAGCAGCACAAGGAAACTAATGCATAGATTAACTACCCTGGATATAGGCAATACACAGAGTCTTCCATTAACTGTGAATTTAAGGGCTATTATCAGATCTCCTCATAATTTAATATTTCAAAAAAAATAGTAAAAAAGTCTTGCAAAGCCTCATTGCATAGTGGAGAAGAGACTAGATTTTGAAGCATACAAGTCTGCATTTCCACTTTCCAGCCATACCAGTTAGGACAAGCACAGCGTCTCTGAACCTTGCTTCCTTACAAGGTTGCTGTGAAGAGTAAGAGAGAAAATGAAAGAGCAGAATGAATTCTACATGAAGTTCAAGGTCATGTTAGCCTCTCGATGCTCCAGGTTCGTCGTGTGTAAAATGGGAATTGGATTAGTAGCTAGCACATAGGACAGCAAAGATGAAGTAAAATTTGTGAAGTATCTAGAGCTTTGCTTGATACATAGCAAGTGCTGTTCTTATTAAGAAAAGAAGTTTTTGGGACCAGCAGATGGCATAATGGTTACATTGCTGAAATCCCACATGGCCAACTACCTAACAGCTTGAAACTCATGCTGGGCACATGTGCGTGCATGGCCAAAATCCTAAGAGGAGAATGGAGGAGAAGGGATTACGGGGTGGCCATTGGCCCTTGGGGGGGGTAATTTCTCACTTTCTGTCTCTCCAGTAAGTGCATGCACCGTATATAAACAATCTCTCTAGAATAACAACAACAAAAATGTTCTTGAAATATAGCAAGTGCTCCTAAGAAATGTAGCTAGTACTCAAATCAGTGAGACTAGTGGACTTGGCATGTACCTTTATAACACCATCCTCTACACTTTACACCTGTCATGGTGTCTCACTGAGACTTACTTGGTGTCAGCTTTCATTGACTTGATGGTCTGCCCAAGAATCATGAGATAGTGCCTGTCCAGGGAAGGTATATGGTTGTTCAGTGTGAAACACTGACCTGGGATACATGACTTGAATGGAGGAGGGTTAAGGAGGAGTCATAGCAGGAGAGGGGGGATTCCTGCTAGGCTTTGATAGGCAGGTTGGAGGGAAACTGTAGGTGGTGGAGGAATGTATGAACATAGAGGGGAGAACAACTGGAGGCAGGGCAGGAGCACATGTGCAGAGTGATGAAGGTGTCACTGGCTTTAATATATAGCTGTGGAGAGTCACTGGAGAAACTCCTAGCAGAAAACAGTTATGTTTGGAATGTTCCAGTCTAAATCATGGTGTGCATGTACACTTACATACAATCTAATTATGTATACATCCACATATAAACATATGAAGGGGCTTCAAAAATTTCATGAGAAAATTATTAGGTCATTGGGAAAATCATGATTTGTTTTTCTATGCAAAAATGTGTCATTACTTTCCCAATGACATAATATATTATCTTGTAATTCCATTTTCCATGAATTTTTTGAGGCCTCTCCCTCCACTGTGTGTGTGTACATGCATGCATATGGTATATGTAACAGTAATTCTCCGTTGTGCTGCTGTAACTCACCAGTGTGATATAATCCCACATATCAAGATACCAGAGGTGTATAACAGTCATGTATAGTTACAGCAAACAGGATGATGATGATGAGTGTGTGTAGTTAAGAAATTATAGATGATTCAGGGGACAAATGCATGAAAAACATAAGTGCTCTCAATATTTGAGTTCTGAGTGGCCCTATTCAGGGACTCTGAGCACCAAAGACCCGCTGCCCAGACTTCACCCTCCTACTCCCCAGTTTAGCCAGCAGTCAGGTTTAACAACAAAAAAATCGAAAAAAAACACATATAATCCATTGGATGACCAGAAACCACCACAGAAGCACAAGAAATATGAGAAATGAGGGGACCAGCAGTTAGCGTAATGGCTATGTCGCTAGACTCCCATGTAGTCGACCGCAGTTCGCGTCCTGGCCCCAGTGGCTTAAAACTCACCGGGCGCATGTGCGTGCATGCCCAGGATCCCGAGAGGAGAATGGAGGAGAAGGGATTGTGGCGTGGTCATCCCCCCTGGGGGGGTGATTTCTCGCTTTCTGTCTCTCTGTCTCTCTCTGTCTGTCTGGCGAGCACACGCGCCCTATAGCAAAAACCTCTGAAAAAAAATGAGAAATGAAGAAAATATCTCTCCTTTAATGGAAAATAATAACTCCTCTTCCTCCACAAAGAATACAAAAAAAAAAACTCATGGAAATGTCAAATAAAGAATTTGAAATATTCATAATTATAAAGCTAACAGAGATGCGAGGGAATAGAGACAATGAACTCCAGAATATGCAGGAGAAAAGAGACACCAAGTTCCAGGAGGTAAGGAAGTTATTACGTGATCTGAAAGAGGAGATCCACATCATAAAAGAAGAATCAAATGGAACTGTTAGAGATGAAGACTGTAATACAAGAAATCAAAACTTCCATTGAAAATATCAAAAGCAGATTAGATTATGCAGAAGATTGAATCTCAGATGTAGTAGAACCTCTTACCTAGAAAAGTTAACCAAAAAGACTGGGAAAATAACCCCAAAACATGAAAATAACATATGAGTGATACTAGATATCATTAAATGCCCAAACATCTGGAACATTGGTATCCCAGAAGGTGAAGAAACTAATAAGGGTAGTCTTAATCTATTCCATGAAATCCTGAAAGAAAACTTTCCAAACCTAGAGAGGCACTCAAATATCCAGACCCAAGAAATACAAAGAACCCCACGTAGAATCGACCCAAGAAGATCTTCTCCGAGGCACATCATAGCCAGATTGACTAAAACCATGGACAGAGACAAGACAAAAAAATTGGCAAGAGAGAAATGTCAAGTTACTTTCAAAGGATATCCCATAAGGACCTCTCATGAGAAACAACACAAGCAAGGAAGGAGTGGGAAAATACATTCAAAATGTTAAGTGGAAAACAATCTCAACCAAGAATACCCAGCAAGATTATCTTTCATATGGAAAAAAAAAAAAGACAAAAACATTCCAGGTAAAAAAAACATGAAAGAATTTACCAGCACCAGACCAGCTCTCCAAGAAGTACTAAAGGGAGTGCTATACCAGAAAAACTAAAGTCGGATACACAGAAATAAGAGTACAAGAAACAACCAAGACTAGCCTAATGGTAAGGACAAGACCAGAGTTGAATGTTAACTTCCAGAGTTTAAATGGAAAGATCAGACCACAGTAACTGCAAATTCAATAGAAGAGATATTAATTATGTGAGTCTGAACTAGTGAAATAGAATTTTTTTACTTTAGACTAAAACATTGCTGATTTTCTTCAATGCTTTGATTTCCATATTTAAGGATTTTTGTCTTTTTCTGTCTTTTCTTGATGATAGATTCATCTACCTACTATCTGAACTGAATCCTAACCTTTTTCCTGGCTTTAAGTTTTAAGCAAATCCCTCTTAACATTTTTTGATTTTGATCTATTAAAATGAAAACTTTTTTTGAAATAAAAAATGCATTAAAAATACCTATTAATATCTGTTTAATGACTGCAGTAAGCTATATGGCCCCAGTGAGGTGCTACTTTACAGCACGTTCACTTTGCTTGCTGAGGTTTATGTCTAAAGTCAGACATGCATTCATAATTATGTATGTATCAACTGTGCTTGCTATTGAAAGTCTTTAAATTAATTAATATCTTTAGTGAATCAATAAATTATGAAAAAAATAGGCATGGAAAACAACTGTACATACCAGAGACAGTGCAGGAGAAGAGGGGGAGTTGGCAGAGGGTGAAAGGTAGGGAATCAAGGGGAGAAAAAAGCAAAAGATATAAGGAACAAGAAATAGAAAATTATTTGTTGATGATAACATGTATGGTAACATCCTCAATTGAGCCAATATATAGTGTATTCTGGACGGAAAATATCATTTTGTACAATGTAATTATGTATAGTGACTGAATGTAAATATTAAAAAAAAAAGTGTGCAAGAGTCATCTAAACTTAGACCAACTAGATAGTAAAGTTCAACTGCTAAAGATAAGTAGTAAATAAATCTTTCTCCAGAACAGAGATTAAAAGCCAAGAGATGGAGTATTGAGCATGAGGTAGCACTAAAATAAAGATGATTATTCCCTTTATAATAACTTGTCAAAGCTAGAATTAGATTTCTGTTTCATTTCTGTTTGTTTCTAAAACAAAATTTTAATATCAATGTGAGGATTCCATGCTAGGTCCTCTCCAGATCTGCAGAAGGTGTGAATAAGGGTTAGTTGCCATTTGTCAGGCAAACACTCTGCAAAGAACAATGGAGGTTGCACTCCCATTTGGTAGATGACAATGACAATTTCCTCGCCCCTCCCCGCCCCCAGGAAAAGGAACTTACAGATGAGGTCCACATAACCCTGCATACAAACAGTGAGGAGGGAGTTTTTGCCCTTGAAGAGGTGCATGTCTGCCAAGTTGTTATTCACCTTCCTTTAAATAAAGCATTTGATCCCTCAGTTTTTTTCTTTGATAAGAATACTAAGGGTTGTAGGTTAGGTGTTGAAGAATTAGAGACCTCAGTTTGATCCTCTCTTAGGCTAAATGGAAACAATCACCTGAGTGCACACCAGGTTCCCTGGTCCATGCGAGGACTGCTGAGGAATCAGAAGGCTAATAGGCAAGTGGGCTGTGAACTGCTGGTGTCCTAACTAAGCAGTACCCTAAGAGCACAGCCAATTAGCCTAGGGACGCTTGCAAGTACTCTGACTCCTTCCACGGTGACTTCCTTTCTTTCAACGAACTTTAGGATCCTTAAAACAGACTCCATGCACCAAACTCTTACCAAGGGTGTTTTTGTGAGGACAGAAACACTGACGACTTTCACTTTTTTATTACTCTTTATGTCTTGTTATATCTGAGTATTCTTTATAATGACTTTATATCAAGTATGAAAGAAGATACATTTTAAAGGTGCCATTAAGGTATAGTCACTGATTCACTGAATCACCCTCAAGGAGTTATTTAGTATTAGTTTCCTGAGCTGAAAAATTGACTTAAATCTGACTCGTTTCCAAAGACTTCTCTTTAATAGAAAAAAAAAAATAGAAAAATCTTTCAATGGGCCTGGTAGTTACAAGAACTGACTCTTGCTTGGCTGACTACATGGTTCGCAACCTGGACGCGGTGGCTTGAAAAACACGGTGGGCGTGCATGTAAGGGCGCCCAAAATCCCAAAAGGAGGAAGAGATGGAGGAGAGGGGATTTTTGGTGTGGTGTGACCATTCTCCACTGGGGGTGCCTCCCTCCCACCCCATCACCAGTAAGCACACATGCCCTCTGGCAAAATTTTCTAAAAAAGAAAAACGTTTCAAAATAAATGTATATCTTCACAGACCCAAGGTAGATGAAAAGGGAAGAATAAGTGCCTCTGGAAATCTGCTGTTTCAAGCAGGGACACTGGGTGTGCTGGCGGTGGCAGCAGCAACCGACCCAAGGTTACTTGGATGTGCTCTAAAAACAGAAAAAAGCATCATGTGTCAAATCATGTTCAGCAACGTGTGTGGCTATTGACAAGAGGTTGGTGTTTCACTGAATTTCACGGGGAGGGCAGTATTATGACTCATGACTATTAAAAAAAAAAAACAAAACAACATATCACTAAGGTATAAAGGATTTTCAGAACCTGTGGGGAGGATCTAGTCATTTCTTTTGTCATTCAATAAACATTTTATTCACAATCTACTATGTATCTAAAAGTAACACAGATTTAGTAGTCTCAACAGTAGATGCTGACTTGAGATGATTCCTCACCTTTTTTATGGTTGGCATGGGTTAGTTGTCCAGTTAAAGATCATAGATTTACTCTGGTTAGAGGTAACTTAGTATAAATGCACTAGAAGTCTGAGATCTGGGTTCTTGTCCAGGCTGTACAATCTTGAACAAGATCTAGGCCAAAATGACGTCATTGGTAAAACAAGGGCACTCATACATAGTCTCTGAGGGCCCATACAGCAACGGAGGTTGGTGTGGTAGAAAGGGGCTACATAAAATAGGGTTAATGACCACCCTAAATGTGCTAGCTGTGTGAACCCCAGTTAGTTTCCTCAAACCTAAAATGAAGATGATAAAGCCTACTTTTCACTGGCTTGTTGTAAGGATAAACTTTAATTAGCTGTGTAACAATATATCTTTTTTGGTAAAACACTAGTACATGGGTGTTCAAGATACATGGCATCCTCTTGATTTCCACAAACCATCACACAGTAGCAGAGAATGGATGAACTTGCTCATGTACACTTAAGCCCTAAAAGAAAATATACAGTCAATGTCTGTTTCTAGATGCTTTATATTAAATACTTTAGTATTTGCTTACTCATTACCATTTGATTCTTTCAGTGCTTTACTAAACCACACCCCCAAGATAGGCAGAGGGAAGGAAGACAGTCTGCCAAATGGTTATGAAAGCACGGAGGAAGCAATGGCTGTCTGGAAATGCAATCCCCTCTCTCGGCACTAAGGGAAGGGTATATCATCTGCTAGCCTTCTCAGCTGGACGCCCTTACAATGTTATCATCCAAATTGAAATACTCTGAAGAGCGAAAAACTATCCTAGCAAAATGTATGTCCTCTCCCACCTTCTCCCTCTTTTCAAGTTTCTTTTTTTCTTCCAATATTGAGAAAGATAGAGAGACACAGGCAAATACCCTCAACAATGTCTTCACACCACAACCTGTTTCCAGCTTCAGCCAATCCTGAATCATGGGCACATATGAACCTGGCATGTTCAAGGGGTCTCCAGACATGAACCCTGAACTTCCCCGTGGGGGTCAGCTTTACAGAGCATTGTGCAATACTGTACAACCATCTGGTTTTCTTCCCTACAACCCCCTTTCAGGCTTACTGTTTTTGTGACCTTTGTTGTCACTTTAAAATTATGTCAGATGTCTTAATTAAAAACAAATTGCCAAATAAGATTTTATCTAAACAATCAATCTAAAATCCCTTTGTGTTTTCAAATGCATGCAAAAAGATGATTTAAATGAGGTTTGGTAAGTGCACATTAATTTTAGATAGAATATGATGATAAAATAGTTACACTTTATTATTATAATGTATGTTTTAGTGCAGGATCAACAATTTTTTTTTTTGTATAGGGCAGACAGTAAATTTTTTAGTGAATATTTTTTAAGCTATATGATATCTGCTAGAGTCAGGTCGGTTTTTTTTTTTTTTTTTTGAGAGATTTCTGCTATAGGGCATGTGCCCTCACTGGAGATACAGAGACAAAGAGAGTGAGAAATCACCATCCAGGGGAGGTGGTCATGCTGCGATCTCTTCTCCATTCTCTCCTGGGGTTTTGGGCACACACATCTGGCATGAGTCCCAAGCTGCCAGGTCTGGGACTCAAAATGTGGTCGACCATGTGGAAGTCCAGCACCCCAACCACTATGCCACCCACAGGCAATTCTGCCTTTACAGTGAAGCAAAAATGGAGACTACTTAACACAATGTGTGAGGTTGTGTTCCAATCAAACTTTAGTTAAAAAAAATGGCTGTGAGCTGGATTTAGCTTATGGGCTGCACTTTGCCAATCCTTTTTACAACAGTGGTCCCCAGACTTTTGAAATTCATAGGACCAGGAAAAAAAATCAGGATTAATTCAGGATTTCTAACTTCTTATTTAGTTAACTTATGATTTGTTTTTTAAAAATCACTGCCTAGAAGTTTTATTTCTTAGAATTTTAAACATCAAAAAACTAGAAAGGATATACATTCAGAACATGTTTAGCTTTATGGAAAATGCACCACATTGTCTTTATTCAACAAAAATTTTCCTTAACATGATGATATCTTTGGGTTGAATATGCTCTGGTTAACTAGTCATCTGAGTTGCTTTAGAAGGTCACTGGGGCATGGTACAGTTGAAAAAGCCTGTTACTTATAATAACAGAATTTGAATAAGATTGTAGTAGTAGGAGTAGTAAGAAGGGACCTTGAACTTTTTTTTTTTTTTTTTTTTAAGAGATATAAGTACTCTGAGAAGGTACCCATTGTCTTGAATTACTTTTTCAAACAAACCACCCACTACTGAGTAACCTCAGAACTCACCGGCTGCCACTGTGCAGGGTACCAGGCTGGGGGGCAATTGAAGCGGTTACAAGCTTGCACGGTGCTTGGCTTGGGCTGGTGACACAGCTCATCAGCCAGGATTACCGTTTCATTCATCTCTCTAGAAAGTAGGTGAGAGCAGAAGACATCTCTTGTTTGCAGGCCAACCCCACAGGTGAGACTACATGGACTCCACTTGCCAATTTCCCACCTGAGAAGAAATGAGAGAGGAAGAGGACACCCTTAATATTTGTGCAGCGAACATTTCCCATGAATTCGAGGATTGCCAATAGAGTAAAAACCCTTACGTGGGAATGTGTGAAGTTTCAGCTTAAGGCTGGCTAGAAATTCTACCCTAAATCTAGAACTCATTTTTTTTTTCTATTATGCTCTAGAACTCATTTTAGAATAAAGCAAAGTGGGTGATAAAATGGAACATCCCATTTTTACCCACGATGTCACCAATAAAACTGTGTTTATTTTGATGGAAACATAAGCTTCATCAGATAAGGGAGGTGTGTTTAACAATACTTAACTTGAATACATAAAGGCTTTGGGCACTACATATTGAATAGTGGGTCTAGAGACCTTCCTGTTCATTTCTCCGGCCCTCATTCTTAGCAAGACTGAAAAATCTGTGCTTGTTTTTCTTTGGCTTCAAAGTGAAATGTCATTGGCTCCAAGTTCCTTCAAACTTGATCACAGCATAGAAATGTCTCTGTCTTATGTATAAATATCATCACTGCCTGGGGCTGGATAATGTAACAGAAGTGAAGGCTGCTAAATAGATCAGTCTTCTCCAGGGGAAATACGCGGAGAGAGCAGCTCGTTATCTGGACAGAGACGTGAAGTACACAGAGATGAGTTGAGTGTATAAATTGGCCAGTTCCAGAAGGCCACGTATTGAGAAGTACATTAATAGTGAACTAAAGTCCTATACAAACAGTCCCACCGCATGTCTTTTATGATGCAGCCTCCGAAATGGAATGATAAGGACAGAGCTCAGTTGCTTGGACTCTGAGTCAGAAGTTCTCTAATGATCAGTTTTAGAAAATTCTGTTCACAGTCCGAGACACCAAGATTCTACAAATAGGAGTTAGCCAAGAAAAGCATGGCAAGTAGATTTTTTAGTAGCTAGGCCTGTCTAACTATTGTAGCCACCCAGAAAATTGGTTTAAATGTCTTTGGCTTTAATATTTTTTCACCAGACTGTAAAATTGAAAGTAACTTCTCACTACTCTGACATGTCACTACCTTTCCAACCCTATTTTACTACATCCTTCATCTACCCTATATTCATCCATATCTGTACTGCACTACACTACTTTGTTGGTGTCTATTTATTCTCCATGGTTTGCTAGCTGTGTTTTCAAGCAATCTGTATTCTCAATTTGAAATACATTTTGCCCTTTTCTTGCTTCTCATAATTTCTTCCATTTCTACACACCCATATTAGACCCATGTTTAATAAATTGTATGCAATATCTACAACAGACACTGATCATTTTCTCAATTGTATTATAGTTATTCTGCCTAAATAGCTAAATAAGGGTTCTACACGAGTATATATCTCTTGAGGCAGAGTCTGTGTGTGAGTTAGTCTAGTACCATGCAGAGTAAACAGAAGGGTCCTTGCACCATAGAGAACATCTCAAGACATCATAGTATCCCTTTAACTACCTCTAGAACAATATGAGATATGCCCTTTGGGTTGTCCTGCTTTTATAGTTGAGGGAATCTGACAATCCAAGTGGCTGACTTGTTTAAATATCCATAATTAGAAAGTTGGGAATCCATTGTAAGTCCCCACTATAATATATACTGAGTTTCTGCACTCTATGACTGAAACTGAATGACTAAAGGATATAGAAACACAGTAAATGGTTGTGAATACCAGATATAGTGTGGAAAGAGCATGGGTGAAGGAACAGAATCTGAGGAAGGACATTAAGGAGAAAAATGGAGAGGCAAAGCATTAATGGGACAAAGAAAAGGGGAATTATCTGTTGAAGATAACTTTAAATTATTATCAACTTGACTGGGGAAAACTGTAAACATGTTGGGATATTCACTTTGCAAACTAAATGACATGACTGAATGTATAGAAGAACTTGAAAATAAAATAAGATAAAAAAATAAAGAAAATTGGGAATCCAGGATTCAAATGTGGGTACGTTTGGCTTCAAAGTATTCATCTGTCCTATCATAAGCTGCTATCCCCAGACAATACCTTGACTACTCTCCTATAACCATTCATAAAATTCTAAATGAATACAAGAGGAGAGAGAGTAGGTTGCATAAAATTTCTTTTACCTACTTGTATACTTTTTATTTTTTTGGAGAGGTTTTTGCAATAGGGCGTTTTGCAATAGGTTTTTGCAATCACCAGATAGACAGAGAGAGAGACAGAGAGACAGAAAGTGAGAAATCACCCCCCAGGGAGGATGGCCACACTGCAATCCCTTCTCCTCCATTCTCCTCTCGGGATCTTGGGCATGCTTGCACATGCACCTGGCGTAAGTTTTAAGCCACTGGGTCCAGGACACAAACTGTTGACTACATGGGAGTCCAGTGACATAACCATTATGCTAACTACTGGTCCCGACCTACTTGTATACATTTCTATAAACTTATTTTCTAATTTTTAGACTCCTAGCATAAGTTAATTCAGTTTAAAAATTTTGGCACTATTGGTTTCACAGTATGTCCACACATTTTTTGTCACTCT
>NW_006203569.1:190490-244331 GCF_000334495.1 Tupaia belangeri chinensis
TCTTTCCTTCTGAATATGGAGTCTTGAGTATGGACTGGACTTGGAGGCTCACTTCTAATGAATAGAATGAGGCAGAAGCAATGCTAGGTGATTTCCAAGACTGGTGTATAGAAAGGACAGTGATTCCATGTGGTGCTCTCTCTCGCTCTTTTAATTGCCATAGGGCATGTGCATAGAAAGAGAGAGAGAGAGAGAGAGAGAGAATCCCTCAATATCATGCCATAAACTCCCGTTTTTCATTTCTCCATCCTGTCAAAATTTGGGGCACTCACATGCCCACTCAGATGCTCTGCATATGGTTCAAGCTATCAGAGCCAGGATTTGAACTATAGTCAGCCATGTGGGATCTGGCTTTCTTAACTTATAGGCTATGGGGCCAACTCAAGGCTTTCTCATCAATGGCTCACTAGTGGTTGTCATGAGGACTCTCAGACTGTCTTAAGGGAAGCCCACACGCAGAAGAATTGCAGCCTCCAGCACTGATCAACACCAAATGGCCAAGCACATGAGTGAGCTACCTTGAAAGCAGATCTTCCAAACCCAAGCTAGCCTTTGGGTGACTGCAACCTCAGGAAAGACCTTGAGTCAGCACTGTCTTGCCAAGCTACTTATAAATTCCTCTTTCATGTAAAGTGTGAGAGACGATCAATGTTAATTTTCATTGTAAGCTACTAGGTTTTGGACAACTTTACCAAGTTGTATATGTAGGATTTGTGCACTTTTCTCTCTGTTATGCTTCACAATTTTTTTGTTTCTGTTTTTTAAAATAATTATTTAACTTTATTTATTTCAATTTGGCCAGAGAGGGACAGAATAAGAGCGAGAGCGAGAGAGAGAGGGAGAAGGAAAATGAGAAAGCAAGCTGCTGGGGCTGGGACTTGAACTGTGGACAACCAAGTGGGAGTCTGGTACTCTAACCACCATGCCACCTGCTGGGCCTCTGTTTCTGTTTTTTTTTTTCACTGTTAAGTAAAATACTAAAGTATTGTGGCTGTAAAATAAAACTCAACAACCATGTCCCATGCTCTGTATGTCTCATAAAGGAGCTGCCTACACAGTGCCATTCCAAGGTCAGTGCTTGTCCCCCTCACTCCTCCTACCCCTGCCCTACCTCCCCACCTCTGGCAGTAGTTCAGTCACTGAGACCTTGAAGTAGAGGCATTTTGGCAGCCATGTGGCTATTTGAAGACTGCTTGGAGAAACTCACAAACCAAACATATCTGCCTACTCTGATAAAAGTATGGAGGTAACATTCTCAAGGAAGGTCAGCAGAGACTATCTCTGCAGTAAGCACTTTGCTGCTTCAGAATCAAAAATATTTGAATCAGCTTAGGCCAAAAAAGGGAAAACAGTGACTCTTCCCTACTTCTCACCTTCATAGAGACTGCAATTTAGAGTGGTGGATCTTGCTGTACCCCTCCATGATCCTGTGCCTTTGGCCATTTATTTACTGAGAGATTTTTGCTGTAGGGCTTGTGCACTTGCTGGGTGTGTGTGTGTGTGTGTGTGTGTGTGAGAAAAATCCCTTCAATCAGCATGGGGATGGCCTCGCTGCAATCCCTTCTCCTTTATTCTCCTCTTGGGATTTTGGCACATATGCACATGTGCCTGGTGTTGAATTTCAAGCTGCTGGGTCCAGGACTTGAACCACTGTCAACCATGAGGGAGTCCAGTGCCTTAACTGCTATGCCACCTTCTGGATCCACCTTTGCTCTTTCTGAGAGACAGAGTATGGGCCAGTGGGAGCCATTTGGGGGCAAGAGTGGCTGTAGCTGTTAGCTTGTGCAACACAAGCCTTTGCTGGGATTCTCTGGTCTGTCTTTGGCATAAGCCCAGTGCTGATAAGGACAGGAGCACTGGTCTGGGCACCAGAGGGTAAAGGTGTTAGTGCCTCTTCTCTCCCTATGACTAGTTGACTTTTACTCATTTTTAATCCCTATTAAAATGTTACTTTTTCAGGGTGGAAACACTCAAGTGGGTAAAAGTCTGCTATACGGTCTTTAATACATTAATATTTTCTCCATTGAAAATTCTCAACACACTGTACTCTGACTACCCCACTTTCCTGCTAGCTTGATGAAGGCATTTAGCTATGTCTATTTTGATTTATCATTTGTTATAGGTTGAACTGTGTTCCCCCAAAATATATGTTGGTGTTCTAACCTCTGGAACTACAGAATGTGAACTTACATGGATGTAGGGTTATTGCAGACATAATCTCTTAAGGTGAGGTAGTACAAAATGGTGGACCCTTGATCCAAGATGACAGGGATTCTCATATAAAAAGAGAGAGGCACAAAGGCAGAATGCCATGTGATGACAGAGTTAGAGATTGGAGTAATAACATTCTTTGGACAAGCCAAGGAAGGGATGCCAAGGATTGCCAGCCAACACCAGAAGCTAGAAGAGGCAAGGAAGAATTCTCTCTTACAGATTTCTGAGGGACCATGGTTCTGCTGACACCTTGAATGTGGACTTGATGTTAGCTTCCAGAACTGTGAGACAATAAATTGCTCTTGTTTTAAGCCACACCTCTGTGGTACTTTGTTACAACAGCCCTAGCAAACCCATCTCTGTAACCTCAGCACCTAACCCCACCAGGAACACAGAGGACCTCAGTACATGTGTGGTAACACAAACTGAGTTGAGTGCCCATGAGCTGTGCATGCTGTACCACTGAAACACCTGCTTACTCCCAATTTCAAAAGCCCCAAAGCTCCGAACACTGCAGTATAAACTCTTCTGGTGACAAAACTGGGCCTGAATTGATATGCTTTAGATGGGCTGTATCCCACTTCATGTAAAGATTTATACAACCTTAGTCTATTAGATTATGGCATTTCCCCCTAGAAACTGCTAGGGGTGTTGTACACTTGGTCTTAGTAATCCTGACTTCTTTGATTCTGAAGCACGTTTACCTCAGTGGTTTTGGCTAAAGGATCATGGCCCCGTATACAGGGGGAGTGGTTGGCAGGTTTGTGCTGGGGGTGGGGGATAGGGGGCTGGCAGGGGTTGGGGGTGGGACAGGGGTAAAACATGATGGCTATGGTTTCTTTCAGCTTCTAGGCTTCAGGTGTTTAGCTTCATAGTTGGGCCCCTTGGAGAAAATGTTTGGCAGACTCTTGTTTCCCCCGTGTTCTTTTCCTATACTGCTTTCTTTCTTCTCAGATCTTTTCCCCCATGTTCCTGTCTTTCATTAAAACCTTTTTGTAGGAAAGGCTCTGTGTGCTGACAGATCACAGCTAATGCCTTGTGTGGTCAGGTTTGACCCTGCCAACTTCTAAGCAGTCGACTGATGACCAAGGGCAGAGTCATGACCCTCAGGACAGGAGTCAGAGGGCTATTTTGATGGTCAGAATTATTCTTCTTGTGCTCTGCCCAGTTCAGGTGTGCCTGGATTAGCCTGCCATTATAACTGGGCTTCAAACTTTAGACTTGGCCTCTTGATTCCCACTCTGTTACCCGGAAAGTGCTGGTGTTCAGGCCAAAGTCCAGCCTACCTGAGTGTGGTCTTACTTCTCTGACTGGAGTTGGCCAGCTCCTGGGCTGGCCAGAGCAGCCTTAGCACGTGTCATTAGCCATGATGTGATAGCAAGTCAGTTAACATCACACGTGATTGCTAATAACAGCAGAAATACATTTACATAGCACTTCTCTGAGCTGTGTTCTGTGATAGTTGCTTTACATGCATCAGTTCCTTTGATTCTCTCCACAGCCCATGAGACAAGGACTATTATCATGTGCATTTTAACAACAAGGCCCTGAAGCCTGGAGAAGTCAAATCACAGCCTAGAACATCTAGATCTTATACAGATGTTGGTCACCAGCACCACACTCAAGTTTACTATGATTTGGACATGATGGCATTGAGAATGAGGCTGTTCCCCATCACGGGGGCCAGCACCGCAGACCTAAGCCTCAGGTTTCCTCATCACAGCCTCTTTCACTGCAGTCCCAGCAGGACCAGAGGCTAAGCTCACCTAAGACATGGGACACATATACAGACTTACTACTTAGACCGATCCTATGAAGGTACCATAAGTGTCCCATTTTATATTGAGCTAACAAAAGTTATTAGAGGCTTAAAATATTGTTAAAAGTAACATAGCTAGTAAACAAGAAAATTTGAATCTAAACTCAGGCAGCCTGGGTCCTGTATGCCCAATTGTTATATCATACTGATCTTCAGGTCAGGATAATGAATATAGTAGACGAAAGTAGATTTGATGGCAAACGCTAGGCTCTCTGGTGCTTATAGCTTCAGAAAATGACAGACGACAAGATAACAGATCTATTTCTAAATAAAAGAAACACACACTGATACCACTCAAGGTCTTGAACACACTGCAGTTGTTACTTTAGTAAATCAGTGTGGTACTTGGCAGCCAAAAGGGCAAAAGCAGAGTGTGGTCTCCTCAGAGACATGTTTGTGTTTTGTCAGAGTGGCCATCAGAGTTAATGTGGGCAATCAAGGACCCATGGTGGTTGGCTCTTCCTTGCAGCTTGTGTTTGTATTTGTTATACAAAAGGAGGCATTTTTGCTTTCCTTTGAACAAGGGCTCATTCTGCACTTTGCCAAGGCTTTTCTCCTCTACTCTTTCAGAGAAGGTAATGACCGTTGCCTCCAGCAACTCATTGTTTGTTGCTGATATAAATGCACATAATTTCTAAGGCCAGACTCTCCCCATCCCAAGCTATTAGCCCCAAGGACTTTTTCTTGGTTTTTATAAGCAAAATAGGCTTGTTTCTTTATTCAAAATTTTCAAGTGCAGTTTTTGTTTAGAAGCAAACACACCATTGTGTACTTGAGTTGTTTGTTAGAAGTACTCTTTACCCGTGTGTAACCTTGCAACTTGACATTTTTGCCAAACATTTCTGTGCTGTGATTTTTTTTTTAAAGTCCCCGAGATATATGTTTCCTTTAGAATGCTCTGATGTCAGGAGGTAGACAGATCTGATAAGAATAAGTCAATTCAGATCTTTATAAATTATCCAGTTTGTGGTATTGTAGTAGCACAAAGACCCTTTCCCTAAAATACTTGTTTGCTACTTGCTGTTAATAAGTGTCACATACTTATTAATTAAAAAGTAAAAACAAACAAACAAACAAACAAACAAACAAAAAAAAAACCAAAACAGAAATAAAACCAAAACCAACCAAACAAACATACAAAAAACCCTGGCTTACATCTTAACCTAGTGATAAGGGTTAACATCAGCAGTTAGGACACATTGTCATTATTGTCTCCTAACATAATGCGTTAAGACTGTAACACACTTCTGTTTTTTTGTCACAAATTCAAAACTGAAGAGGAAACATTAAGCAAACCCAAACTGAGGGCCACTTTACCAAGTTACTGGCCTATACTCTTTAAAGAAAAGAAGACTGAGAAACTGTCTCAGATTGAAGGAGTCCAAAAGGAAATGACAACTAAATGCAAAGTGACCCAGTATTGGACCTAGGACCTTTAAAGGGCAAGATTAGGACAACTGGCAAAATTGGAATAGAATCTATGGACTAGATGGTAACGTCAAAGCAATGTCATTTTTTGACTTTGATGGTTATGCTACGGTTATGTAGGAGAGCATGGTTGTACTTAGATAATAAACACCAATGTGTTAACATACAATGGGGTATCTATCACCTGAAGTTTTATTTACACGTTCCAAAAAAGGTTACAACTAGTGAAATGAGGTACAGGGACTAAGGCAGCACTGTGTATTCTTTTGCAACTTTAAAACAAAACTGGAATTATTTTGAAAAGAAGATTATAAAAACATCAATTGGTTGGCTGTCATCCACAGGCCAAGATTCACCTCCTTGGCTGGCCTGCAATGTACTTGTAGTTCATAAAGAAAGTTTGAAGTACCTTTCTGATTTAATCTTTAGTTGTCCCTATATTCAGTTTTATACTCTTTTCCTCAAGATGCAAACTCCTCTGACTCTCAGGGTGGATCCCAATCCTCCCCCTCCTCTCTGAATACTTGTCTGGTCTCCTTCTCTATGGGGTGGAAATGGATCTTCTCTATAGCACACCACTGTCTCTGTCTTCTTGATGGCCTTCTCTTCTGTGGAGTGGATCATGAATGAACTGTGTTTTTAAAATGAATAATCTTGGGAAAGTTAAAAAAAATTTTGTATAAAACAGGAATAATAGCCATACTCTCTTTGGAGGGTTGTTATAAACTTTGAGAACCTCCATGTGAAGGGCTAAGCAAGATGCCTGGCATTGTTAAAAGGCTCTCCAAACATAAGCTAATAGGAACTGTTACTACTAAGCGTTCAGTAAATATTTGCTGAAGGCATGACTGATTCTGTGAGGACAGGGATTAGATGAGTAGAGTAAGAAGGCTTCCTGGAGTGAGTCAGAGAAAGTAGCCATGGTTATGAAGACCAAGGGAAAGGGCGTGTGTGACATGCCCAACTAGTTTATCATTTAAGCACTCACAATAAGGACTGGGACAGATCCAGGGTGGGAACCATCCTCACCATCTCCAAGATACTCTTAGCAAAGGTGTAGAGAACTGACAAACATGCAGGAGATGGCACACAACGTTAGGAATAGTCATGAGTTTGTTGCTAAACTACTTGGCTAAGCCATGAGGACTGCAGAATTCAGAAGATGTGCAGTGTGGTGCTCATACATGCTTACAATGATATGACTGACAGCAGTACCCAAAGGCTGTTTGTGTCAATGTTATCTCACTTAATCCTCCTAACTCTGAAGTAAGCAAGTGGGTATTATCATCTCCGTGTTATAGATAAGCAAACTGAAGCCCAGAGAAACAAGGGATTTCTCAAAGTTGGTATGGGAACTTGGGTTACTCCTCTACCCTAAGTCCTTCGTGATGGGTGACAGAGAGAAGACAGGCAGATTATTAGAAGAACAGTTCATGCAGCTGCAGCACATACAACCACTGTGTCTTAGAAAACCCTTTAAAGCGGCTTAGAAAACATAAAAGATCAAAAGAGACTTTAGACATTAGAAAGTAAAAATATGTTAGAAGGCCAAAAATTAATGAGAAGCATATATGATAAAGAGTACCATGAGAATCAGGGCTGTCTATAAAACAGTAACTTGCATGGCTCAGAAAACAGGAGATAGAGCCCTGCTTCTCTTGGAAGTCTGCCTGCTTGGCATGTGGTTTTGGCTCCCTCAAATAGTTATAGCTATGATTAGCAAACACCTGAGGTGGCAAACCACTCTTTTCCACTTGAGAAGAGTGTGGTCAGAGCAACTGTCTTAGTCATCCAACTTGCCTTACCTTCTAAATCATTTAAAACAAAACAAAACAAAACAAAACAAATGAATCTCAGTTACTAATGTTACAGAAGACTCTTGCCAAGACTTCATTGCTATTTTTTTGAAATTTTGCTATAAGGCATGCATGCTTGCCAGACACACACACACACACACAGAGAGAATGAGAGAGAGAGAGAGAGAGAGAGAGAGAAACACCCCCTAGAGGGGATGAACATACCACAATCCATTCTCCTTTAAGGACTTTGGGCACACATACATACATACCTAGCATGCTTTTCAAGCTGCTGGGTCTGGGACTCAAATCACACAGTCAGCTATGTGGAATCCAGGCACCTTAACTACCACACCAATCACCTAGCTGATTTGTTCATTGATACTTTTAAAAAAAGTATATTTATTTATTTCTTCCATGAGAGACACATACAGACAGAATGGCAGTCCCCCCCCCACCCCCCGGCCTCCGAATCCTGCAACAGAGTCTTTATGCTACAATCTACCCTCAGCCTCAGCTGTCTGGATCATGAGCACACATGTGCACACCAGTATACTCAGGGAGGTGCTGGGACTCAAACCCAGGACCTTTCCCATGTGGGTGCAATTGCCTTAACAGCTGATTCCTTTCTGTGTTATTTTAAAAGTTAACGAATAGGTCATTTTGCTATTTTTAAATGAATGAAAAATGTTATACTTGGCAGCAAGATATACATTTACCATCTCAGCACAAGTATGTCATTTCTGTCTAAACCTTCTTCATTCACAGGGCATGTCACATATCAGAATGGCACCAACACTAGGCCTAATTATACAAAGTCTCTCTAGCTTTCCCTCACTGCCCCCTGCTCCCACTCCTCTTTAACATCCCATTGTTCAAAAATACCCAAATGGTTTGTTCACCTACACACAGCTTGGTTTAATGAAAACTTCTCAGGGACCAGCAGTTAGCGTAATGGCTGGGTCGCTGGACTCCCACGTAGTCGACCGCAGTTTGCGTCCCGGACACGGTGGCTTAAACTGACGCCGGGCGCGTGTGCGTGCGTGCCCAAGATCCCGGGAGGAGAATGGAGGAGAAGGGGCTGTGGCGTGGCCATCCCCCCTGGGGAGTGATTTCTCACTTTCTGTCTGTCTCTATCTGGCAAGCGCATGCGCCCTATAGCAAAAACCTCTCAAAAACAAACAAACAAAAAAACCCACAAAAAACCTTCTCAGATCCAGTTCCCATTTTCTGATCACCCTGTCTTTTAGGTGATAGTACATTAAAATGAGACAAAATTCATAGTGGTGGCTATAATTCAGGTAACAGTTAACTGAGAAATAGGTTAGTAGGGAGGAGGTACAAAATTGCTTTTACTCTTAGGAATTGGATATTTTTGTTGGCTTGTCTAGAACTTTAGATACAAATTTCTTATGAAAAATGGATCAAAGGTTGTTCTTATGGTTGAGATCAGAGAAGGAATCTCTGAATTAATAAACATTACGTTGTCTTAATCCATTTTCGCATTGTGAATAGAAATACATGGGCCTAAGTGATTTTATAAAGAAGATAAAATCTTGTATAAAGATTTATAAGCTCATGATTCTGGTGGCTAGGAAGTCCAAAGTCCTAGGTCTACAGCATGGCCAACCGAGCTACAGAGGATGGCAGGCATGTGTGGCATTTTCTCTACAATTGAAATGCCTGGGAAGGTTAGTCTTTTATGTCAGGATCCACAGATGCAATTCTATTATCTTCTACCAGATTCTGCCTCCTCTTTCCTTTCTTCATATGTTTTTGTGGACTTTATTTTTCCTTTCATCCAATTTCATATGAGTATGTGTGCTTGAATTCATGTTTCCATTTGCTTAAAACCTAGTATGCATCAAGTATTCCAAATGATTGGGACACAGATACTTAAAAATATTTTCA
This sequence comes from Tupaia belangeri chinensis, assembly GCF_000334495.1. NCBI lineage: Eukaryota > Metazoa > Chordata > Mammalia > Scandentia > Tupaiidae > Tupaia > Tupaia belangeri. The sequence continues at coordinate 199,659 of NW_006203569.1, forward strand.
ATTATAAGGGCTATAAAATGCCACAATAACTGTGCTATTTATTTATTTATTTATTCATTCAACCATTATTTATAAGGCACTCTTCGTGTGCCAGGCTCTCTGCATGAGGAGAGAGTACAGAGGAGACAAACACAGGCCGTGTTTTCTTTGAAGAAATTTCCCTTTCTCCATCTCAGGAGTTGGATATGTGAGGAGCCAGAAGAGGAAGGAGCTAGCTACTGATGTAGGGTACCAGTGCTAGGATCCCCACATACACATACATACAGAGAAAGAGAGACTTTAGACACACATATACACACACACAGAGACATTAGACATATGCAACCACAGATACAGATGCACGAAGACTCGGTTGCTAACACATACAACCCACCTGTAGGCAGTGTCTGCTCTTTCCAGATCAGAAATGCTTCTATCCATACAGATGTTCTGCTCACAGGATGTGGGGAATAGCAGTCCATGCACTTTCTAGCCCTGAGGGTGTTTACTTGGGAAGTGAGAATGAGGCCTTTCACAAATGTTTTTATATTTGACCACACAAAAATGGCCTAAAGTTATTTTCCAAATTAGGTTCACAGGCCTCTTCAACTAAAATGTAAGTTTTATCTTTGATGTTTTGTTATCTCAATGTGAGTTCATTGACTTGCCTTGCATTACAGATAGAAATTTCAGGCTACAGTCTGAAAAAAAACTGAAACCTTCATATTAGGATTTATATTGGCATGTTAAATTCCTCATTTGCTTTTGATTATCCATGATACTCTTTTATTGTTCGGGCTTTTATAGGAACACTTTAAATTTTTTTTTTTTTTTTTTTTTTTTTGCCAGAGGGGATGTGTGCTTGCTGGGAGTGGGGGCAGGAAGAGAGACAGAAAAATCAACAAAGTACCCGCTCATGTAATCCTTTTTCTTCTATCTCTCCTCTTTTCAGAATTTTAATCATGTGTGCACACGTGCTTGGTGTGTTTCTCAAGCCACCAGGTTCAGGACTCAAACCACACACTGTCTGGCCATGTAAGACTCACCTACTATTTTTAGACACGGGGGATTTGATGAAACTGACAAATTGCCTTAAATCCTTAAGCTCTGTGTACTAAATAGGAGACACATGAGCAGAATGTTAGAACCAGACTGGCCCACAACTTTGGATTCCAATATACTAGGGTTAGAATCTATTTCCACCTGTATTTTATAAACTTGGGCAAGTTTTACCCTCTTTGAATATCAAAGATATTTATCTGTAAAATGGGAACAATAGCAACAACTACAAAATGGCTTCCAGTAGTTATTGGGTGCTTTCTATGTGCTCTAAGACCTCACAGTTACTAATGTTATCTACTGCTCATGGCAGTCCTAAGATAGAGGTTCTGTCATTACGCTATTTAATCAGGGCAAGTAACTTGAATAAGTCACACAAGTATAGGATCATTGGAAAAGTCGCAATGTGTTTTTCTATGCAAAAATGTATCATGACTCATTTAGATGACCCACCAGTTAGGAAGAGATCCAGGATCTGTCTCTATGTGATCTGTCTCCAGACTTCTGAACTCTGTTCTTATCTGCTAAACTCTAGTACAGATGGTGGAAGCAAAATATCTATGTGGTAGGTACCATCCTTATTATTGCTGTCATTATTGTTATGTTCTTATTCCTCATACACAAGACAGAACAACAAAAAGAATGAGTCTTCCAGTTTCTCTTTTTTGCTTGCTTTCAGAATTACTGCTGTGACTACACTCAAGTTACAGTAATAATTTTTCTATTTAGGTTTGCTTGCTTCCTACTCTTAAAATTCATGAAGCCTAGCATTCGTGAGGCCACAGGAAATTTTCTAGCCAGTCTCTGACCCTCTCTGACCTTCTGGGTATGCTATCTGTTTTTCCAGCTAGACGATAGAAACAGTGAAGCAATCCAACAACAAAATTTTGAATAAGAACACTAGAATCCAGGTGAGTCACAATTATTATTGAAAGTGATTTTACACCATGCCACATGGAAGTGAATTGCAATCTTCAGTCTTGACTCTCATTCATTTATATTTCATTAGTAGAAAAATTCTTGAGGTCTCTGAAAGTAATCATTTTTCTTTCTTTCCCTTTTCATTTTTGACTTGACCACCTACTCTTCACTCTCTAGTTGTAAGGAGTACCTTCCTTATTAAGGATTTGCACATCTTTGGAAGGGCTAAAGGATTTCTCCTTGATGTAACTAGTATCTTCTTAGTCATGCATATAACACTCAACTCATTTCTATAGCATTAAAGACTAAGATACAGAGAAAGTAAAAACCTCTTACAGCATTTTGGTAAGAAAATATTTTCTTGCCCTAGTGAAAGATAAATAATGTTCACCCATGACTATTTGAGTCCCCTAGCTCTATCATCTAATTCTTAGCACATCTTTAGTAACTAAAGCACTCTTATATACAGCCTATCCTTAAATAACCGGGCACTCACATACATGCTTTACTTATATTAACTAATTAATCTGCACATACTCCTGTGAAGTAGGTACTATTTCATTTTTATCTCATAGATAAGGAAATGAAGTCAGAGAGATTTTAAGATACTTTCTCTAAACACAGTAAGTGGCAGACTCAGAAGTCTGGCTCTTGGAATTACCCTGTGATCCACTATAGTAGTTCCTTGCATCTCCCTGTTTAGCATAAACACTGAGTTCAAAGTTAGGAAGCATGATATTTCAGGCTTTTAGCTTGATCTTTGCTAGCCAATGTGTACTTGGGAAAGCCACTTAATAGCTTTGGCTTGTTTTTCCTCATAGACAAAAGTGAAAGCATTGAACAAAATCATATTCTGGATTCCTGGTCAGCAAGGGAGACTTCATTTGTCAGATCTTCAGATTCTAGGGTCATCTGTCTGCCAAACTTCTTACCACTTTCTGGCCGTTTAGGGTGTAAAGAATGAAGTCCTATGATACATCAGTATTGACAGTACATACTAACAGTTCTGACAGAGCTTACTGGGAATGATGAAAATTTATGACCAAGATCCTTCAATCATCAGTCATGATTGAACCCTGTTCCCAAGAACTAACTGGTAAAAATGTTGCCCACAACAAATGTGAATTCCCAAGGCTACCTGAAGACGATAGATTCATTGGTAAAGTAACCTGATCCATTGATATTATCTGGTATGGGCATAGATGTGTAGGCATGGTCATACACTTTGAAGTGGAAGACTAACTTAGTTTTTCTTTTATTTTTTTAAGAAAGAATTATTTATTATTATTGTTATTTTTAAATTTGGATGTGTGTGTGTGTGTGTGAGAGAGAGAGAGAGAGAGAGAGAGAATGCAAGCAAGTTGCCAGATTTGGGACTTTGCCTTTTAAAATAGGCTTTTCAGGTAGAGTTCTTTGTCAACCATTGGGCACACCTAATATTCAGAAAGCCCATCCATTTCAGACACTAGTCTGTTACAGAGGAGGGTTTGGGGCTCCCAAAATATGCTAAGTAGCAAACACTTAAGCCATTATGAAACTACCATAAATGTTAAGATAGAATTCTATTCAGCGTTTTACCTATGCCCAGAGAGACAATGGAAAGGGAACTTTACCCATATGAGGATGAAAAAGCACAGCACAATATTATTACCAATTCCATATGTCAAGAGAAAGGAATACAATCCTATACCTCTATAAATACACAGCTGCAGCAAGACCATGTGGTAAAAACTGGAAAGCAGTCTATTTCTCCCAGCATTGTTCTGCAGAACTACCCTCCTAGAGAAGTGTGCAAGGGTGGGCTGGAAAACAGTACTCTTTTCTAGATCAAGGGATGGTCAATCCAGCCCACATGTGGTTTCACTTCACTCCACTATGGGTCAGTTATATTGTCAGCCTCCATTAAATTAAAGATCAAGTGCAAGACAGTGGCCATTTTTCACAGGAGATGTTTTTAGGTGTGCCTGGGATGTGTCTTCAGAAGGCCTGTGGAAGTGCCTGACAGGTAACACAAGACAAATAAGAGAAATGGAAGCCTTCTTGACCCTTAAACTATTAATTTACTATCTGCCCCCAGTTGCAAACAATGGCCTACCATTCATATCCCCCTACTCCCCAAAACCCTGCAAAGTTGAACTTGACAATGGGCTGTACCTTATGAGGAAGATCTGGCTCCATATTGGCCTTTCCCTCATGTTAGAATTCTGGCATCATTTTCCTTACAAAAAGAGCATTGATAAATGATATCTGTCTAGCTGTGAATTTTGCATTGATAAATACCTTGCTTATAACAGTTTCCTTCTGTGATTTTCCACAGCTTGATGAAGCTTAGAATTGTACAAACTCTGGGACTGCATTCTATGTGGTTCCTGGCTTGCTAGTGTAAAGGAGGAGATGAGGCAGGGAAAGTGTGGAAGATGTGGAGCAGGGACGTGGGTAGGGAGGTGGGGGTTCTATTGTCCATCTGTAGAAAATTTCTTTAAATACAGAAGATTTCCCTAGTATGAGTATCTCTCACATAAGCTTCATTTTCTATAATTAAGAACTTTAATTCAGTCTCTCAAAGAGCATCTTGACATAGTCTGGAATGATCTAGAGAGGCCTCCTATATACATTTTGACTCTAACAAAGAAACAACCCATGTTTGACAACTGGGGTTTTACCAAGGCCAGAGTGTAAAATTCTGGACACTTTATTAATTCCTTACACTTAAAAACTTGAATGTTAGTTCCCAAACAGATTTTGCTATAACTTTACTATCTCTCTGTGTTAAGCAAATCTTCCAATGACGTCTGCACAATAAGCAAGCATTTGGAGACTGATCAGATAGCAGAGCCCTGAAAACCAGTCCGCTAAAATCTTCCATGTGGCAAGGGATGAAGGGATAGCTTTAAAGAAGTGAAGAGAGTAATAACTCAGTATCTTGTATTTACACAACATCAAGTTCCATAGCTCTCAGAGAACTTTGTAAAACTCTCTAATCCAAGGGCTCATGATCTCAAGTTTACAACTGAGGGAGATGCCAAGGTTCTGAGCTTGCACAAGCCAAGAGGTTCTTCTTCCTTACATATTTTCCTCCATTTCCTGAAGAGGCGCACAAATACATTGTCCTATTTTCTAGGTCTCTGTCCTGTTACCTCCTCACCTGTCAGAGTTGTTGAAGATAGCATGGTACCTTGGGGGGGGGTATATGGAAACTACAAGTAAATGATCAGGTTTCTAGTCCCACTATTGTCTATAAGAACGGCAGTCCAATAAATCTTACAGTAAGTGGATTTGGTCCATTTTTAACAGTCTGCATAATAGTTATTGCATTACATGATTGCATGATAAAACTGAACCAGCTCCCTGGTCATTGAGAGTAAGCACAGATAGTCCTCTACTGGGGAATAAAGCAGGTCAGGCTCATCTGGAAAACTACAAGGGGGCAGAAGGCAGGGCACAAAACTGCTCTGAATGCTTCTGAAAAACCTGGATTGGGATCCTGGGAGAGTATCTAAGTAGTTTCAGGCTCATCTGGAAAACTACAAGGGGACAGAAGGCAGGGCACAAAACTGCTCTGAATGCTTCTGAAAAACCTGGATTGGGATCCTGGGAGAGTATCTAAGTAGTTTCAGGCTCATCTGGAAAACTACAAGGGGACAGAAGGCAGGGCACAAAACTGCTCTGAATGCTTCTGAAAAACCTGGATTGGGATCCTGGGAGAGTATCTAAGTAGTATACCTATAACACATTTAATTAAAATTTTGGAGAAAATTACTTAAATATCCGTAAAAACAGAGAACTCAGCTTAGTAGTCATCTTCTGAAAGTCACTTCTCTGACCTGGATTAGGTGACACAGCTCAGTGTTGTCATGGTTCACATCTCTAATATGGCCATTATGACTCCACACTGTAAATGTGCTTGTACATTGGCCTCCCAGTAAGCTGTAAGTGCCTAGCCCAGGATATGTGGTTTAGACTTGTATGTTTCTCCAGAACCTATAATAAAGCAAGAATGTAGTAAATATCTGCTGAACTGAGCTGTATTTTAGAAGAAAATGCCCACCATTTCAAGGAGCAGAGCTAATCTGGGGAATTAATCACGGACCAAGCACGTTTGGTTTAAATTGGGTAGCCCCTTTCCTCTGCAGCAGAGACTGTCACTCTTTGCTTCATGAAAACCAAACCAAACCAAACCAAACCAAACCAAACCAAACCAAACCAAACCAAACCAACAGAAAATTTCACATCCTCTAATCAGTGATAATTTGTTTTGTTTTCTTTTTCTTTTTTGTTTGCTATAGGGTGCAGGGGCTCACCAGAAACAGAGAAAGAAAGAAAGAAAGGGAGACAGGGAGAGGGTAAGTAAGAAACCACTCCCCCAGGGGGGATGTCTATGCTGCAGTCCCTTCTCCATTCTCTTCTTGGGAATTTGGCATCCAAACACATGTGCCTGGCATGTTTTTCAAGCCATTGGGCCAGGGATTCAAGCCACTCAGTTGACTATGTGGGATTCAGCCACCTTAATCTCCACACCAGCCTTTGGCCTCCAGGGACAGTTTCTCACAGAGATTAAAAAAACAAAACAAAACAAACCCATGAAATCACAAATACAAGCTACATACTAGCACTATGTTAGTAAGCACTTGATATACATGTTCTCACATCAACCCTCGGAGAGTTAAAGGAAGAAAGTGATGCTCTGAAAAGTTAAACAACCTCTCCAAGGTCAAAGAGCTTACAAAGTATATGAACTGGATTTTGACCTTGATTTGTCTGACTCCCAAGACCATACTCTTAATCTGGGATAAGATCTGAGGATCAGTCACTTATCATTTTCCTAATTCTTGGTTGAGTTAACTGAATGAATGGGGAGTGAAGAGGAGAAAAGAACTGAAAAATGGGAAGACTGTAACCTATAAAAGTGATGGAAAAGACTCAGCTGGGAGTTGGGCAGTTAAGACAGCAAGGTGGTTAAGAGTAAGACTTGGAGGGAGAGAAAGAAGAGGTACTAGGAAAGTTAGAAAATAAAGTGGCATTGAAGTGGAGGCAGAAATCCAGGTTTGCACTGAGGAAAGAGGCATGCTTGTGTGTGTGTGTGTGTGTGTGTGTGTGTGTGTGGCAGAGGTGGTAATCTGCAACATGAACAGCCATCAGCCAGGCATAAAATAGGCCAGTCATTGTTGGTAATAGCAGAGCAGAGGTACAAAGCTCCGAAACAGTTTCCAATGTCTTCCAGATTCCTGAGTCCAGGCCGCATTTCTCTGGATGGCTTAGTATTTCTTTCTCTCTCTTTCTTTCTTTTTAATAAAAAAAAAATGGTTTCTTAGAAAATGAGTTCTTTGCCTAATGATTCAGTATTGGGTTTTAAGACATTCATTTCAGGTCTATTTGATTCCTCTTTTAGCATGTTTCATTTCTTATGTGTTTGGCTTTGCTCTGAGAAGAGTATTCTCTTAAATTTTGACTCTATCCCTTAAGCACTACCTTCTACCAAACACCAAGTACTACTTTTGAGAACTAAGAACATGAGATGAAGGTTATCTTCTGGAGATGAAGAAGGACGACATTCACCTATTTGTGATCTTTACTAGGTGTAAACTACTATGGGATTAGGATTGGTTCTTTCACTGTGGTTACTCTGCGCCCAGAGGACAGTGCCTAGAACAGAGTAGGTGACAAATGGAGAGATGAATGGATCTAAAAACATCACCGACAGAAGGAAAGACCGCACTTAAACTCTACTATCTGCTTTGGAATTAAATATACTTTGTTCCGAATCTGGACTTGCTACTTTCTTGATATACATTTCTGTAAAGATTCAGTTTCCTTGGATATAAAGTTAGGAGTAGTATCGTCTTCATAGAATTGTGTAGAATGTTATTAGACAAAATAATGGGCACAGTACTTGGCAGATTCCCAGTATTTGGAAGCTATTGCCCAAAGATGGACTGTGAAGGTTAGTAACGGGATGGGGGCAGGATGTCATATGCCCCCATACTCCAGCTCTGTCTCCTACTCTTCCTCCTCCCTCCAACAGGTGTTAGAGGAAACAACTGGCCAGTTACAGCTTCTTACAACCAAGGAGCTGACCTATAACAGCCTGTTCTGAGCCTGGGGACACAGCTGTTCATTTTCAGGCTCACACCTCACTTCCTTCAGTCATGTCACACAGGATATTAACTTTTCAAGAAATATTTGGACGCTGTCTCCTCCATTCCCATTTTATCATCTCATTATGGTACTTAAAAAAACACACCTTATTGGATTAGGTGTTAGTCAAGTAGAATGTCCCAATAAGTACTACCTTTTGCAGGCTTGGTGGACATTAGAAGGACCTGCCGCCCTGCTTCCTGTTCTAGAACTGCCTAAGAGATCTGACAAAGGCTGTATGAAAAACTGGTTTGGAGCTAGGTTCCATCCATTGCCTCCCTCTATCCTGTGCAAGTACTAGTGGTAAAGAAAATTTAAGAATAAACTGTAATGAGTTTCAAGGAATTCAGAGGTCTTCTTACAGCAAATGATTTCCCTCTTAGGGAACTAAGAGAGTCAGCGGATGACTATTTGTCGTGTATACTATGTGAGGTAGGAAATGACAGAATGCTTTACATATGTGATCATCCGTACAACCTCTCTCTGGAGTGGAATAATTATCTTTTTATACAGATAAGGAAAGTTGAGTCTTAGAGTCAAAGTGGCCGCCCACCTATGCTACAATGCAATTTCCAAAGTTTCTGAGGTCTGTCTAACCCTGAGACCCCATGATTTTCCCTTGGCCAGGCAGTATCCTTTTTTCTGGTGGGGAATATTTAGCTTTGGCATTTCCGAGTCTCCTCTTGGTTCTTGTTCTCCTAACGTTTTCCCACTCTTACATGTTGCCAAGATTCCTTCTATTAGGAAATATGGTGTCTGACAAAACAACAGCAGTAGTCACGTGCTCAGATGATAACGAGCTGCCTCTCTCAGAGACATAGGCAGCATCAAAGCAAATCATGGCTTTGGTATTCAACATCATCACTAACAGTGGGATGAATGTCAAACTATAGGCAGCATAGGCAGAAGGTCCTTCCCGGATCTTTGAATTCTATCAGTGGCTTCTTCTGGCAGCCAAAAAAGGTGGCTATGTCCAACCATTCAGGGACCAGAGTCAATAGCAGTAGGGAACAGAGAATGTACCACCTTTAGCTACTGCAGCTTGCAGCCTATGGCCTGTGTCTGTGCTGTCTGGGCCTCCAGGACAGTGAAATGCAAAGCCCTGTGAGAACGCAGTGAGTATTAGAATACTGGTCTTGGAGCTGTGTTGATGGAGTGGTAATGATTATTCCATTGGGATTTCCTTGTGTCACCAACACAAACACCAAAATTCACTGTAGCCCTAGGTGAAGATACTTACACAAATTGATGAGGAAACAAGGAAATGGTAAAGATGCAAATGAAGGAAGAACAACACAGATTTCACCATAGGAAAGAAAGTGGTTGGTTGGATTCTGTTTTGTGACAGATCTTTCTGCAACCATGGCAGATAACCTAAAAACTGGCTGACCTCAGCTGGCACCTTGACAGAAATAATATTTTCAGAAGGATGAACTGTGTCTGAACTGTATCCCCCAGATTATTTGCACAAATCAGAGCATTCTCTTTTCCACTTCTTCATTTTTATGTTGCTTAAACATTTCTTTTTTTCCCTTTCTCAAGTCCTTTTTCTACTTTTTGTTTGCCAAGTTTAAAGAATATAGTAACACAGTGTATTTCTAACCCTAAGGCCAATACAAAAATTCTGCATCTCAAATTGTGCATAGGACCTTTTGGTCAAAATTTCCCAAAAAGTCATCTTATACATTTAGGCAGTGATAATAATCATGCCAACACTTTGACCAAATTATTGCTGGTCCTAAATTGTTATTTCAGGATGTTAGGAACACAAGGTTATAGGAGAAGGCAAAAGTTTTGAAAAAGTAGAAAAAAGATTTATTTAAGAGACATCATATTCCAGATCTGTTGATTGATTTGTAAGCTAGAAGGTCTTTGAACTATAGAACTCCAATGTTTCCTCACCACATCCACAGGAGAAAGCTGGCTGGTGGCGATATTTCCATCCCCACAGTGCTTAAGGGCGATGGGATTGATGACTGGTACAGACATGTCAGCTCTTGGGGTAGCAAAACTTGCAAGAGGTTTTTTGGTTAATAACCTTCTTGAGAAGGGAATCAAGTATAAGCATTCGAGATTTCTTAAAAATATAATGACCTCTTCAGGACCACTCCCAAATTTTGGCTTTCCCTGCTTCAGGGAACAAAGTAGACTTTGCTCATTACTGTATCCTTACCACAGTGCCTGGCAAAAGTAAGTTTTCAATAAATATTCAGTCAATGGAGATTCAGGGAAATTCTAGTTATCTTAAAGGAATCATAAAAATTAAAATAGAGGGATGCAGAACATTTTGTATCCCCTTACACATCAACAAACACCATTAAGTTATAATAAAAACACTCATCACTTCAATATTTTGCCATCCTTTTTGCCTAAATGCCTTTGCCTAAATTTTTCTCACGGAAATTTTAGTCTCCTTCCCTGTACACTGTAATTTATAGTTAAAGCTAATTCCTATTTTGTGACCAATACAGATGCTGTCTTTGGGATTTATATTTGACTTGAGGTATTGTTTTTTTAATATAAATTACTTTTTCTGGGACCAGCAGTTAGCGTAATGGCTATGTCGCTGGGCTCCCATGTAGTCAACTGAGGTTCGCATCCCGGACCCGGGTGGCTTAAAACTCATGCCAGGCGTGTGTGTGTGCATGCCCAAGATCTCGAGAGGAGAATGGAAGAGAAGGGATTGTGGTGTGGCCATCCCCCCTGGGGGGTGATTTCTCGCTTTCTGTCTCTATGTCTCTCTCTGTCTATCTGGCGAGCGCACGCGCCCTATAGCAAAAAACCTCTCCAAAAAACAAAATTATATATATATATGTTACTTTTTTTTTTCTTTCATGAAAAGCTTCAGTTCTGTGGATAATTACTTCCAAAGAGCCATAGCATGTGAGACTGCAAGGGTCTCAGGGATCAGACCACTACACTTCTCATGATTTTATTTATGATACTAATACTTGGAGCTCTATCCACCTGCCAGGTGGGTAGACTGAGTCAGCACAAACTGGGTGGATCACCTAAGCAAACAAAATGCTAACATACCCAAGACAAAGAGATCAATGTTTGTTTTTAGAGAGATTTTTGCTATAGGGCACATGCACTCACCAGAGAGACAGAGAGGGAAAGTGAGAAATGACCTCCCCCCCACCAAGGGGAATGGCCACATAATCCCTCCTTGTCTCACCCCAACGCCACCGAGTCTGAGTTTCAAGCCACTGGGTCTGGGACTCAAACTGTGGTCAATCATGTGGGAGTCCAACACCTTAACCATTATAACACCTGCTGGCTCTGAGATCATTCGTTTTTTTTTTTTTTTTTTTTTTTAGTGAAAATAATATGGTCCAGATCACACAGAGTACATTATTTATTTGTGACTCTTCGTGAAACTAACTATAGGTACCTATAAGATAGTAAGTTAGCTACCATTACCACTTTGGCTCTACTGGTTAAGCAGCCAGAGTCACCTTTTCCAAGCAGATCTGTCCTCCCAATGTCCCTGCTTAACCCCTGTCAATGGCTCTCCACTGCCCACAGGACGTGAAGTCCAAACAATTCAAAGCATTATACCATGTTGGGCCCTCCATGACCTGGCCTCTGCCCTCTCTCTAGCACCAAAGTGCTCACTTCCTGTCCTTTCCTTTGGAGCCAGGCTTTTCTTTCTGTCTGCCAACTTTCTCTTCTTTTTCCTTCATCTGTATAATTATTCATGCCTTACCATCGGCCTCCTCTGGAATTCTCTCAGCTTCAAGCTCTCACAGATCCCTGTGCTTGCCTTATTCATAGCAGTTAGTGCTTTGGAATTTTCTTCTTCCATTAACTGGTAACTTCTTTAAGACAAGATTTTGACTTCTAGTCATCTCTGAGGACCAAATACAAGCAGACTGTGATACAAGATAATGTCTATTGTATTTATATTCTTTTGACTGAACCAAGGTGTGAAAATATTCACAGCTTTAATTTCATGCAGAAGGTTAACTGTAGCCAGCGGTCTGTATAAGAACTGTTCTCAAAGTGTAGGCAGAATTCTGTGGTCTAAAGGACTGTTCAGTGACATAGATGTTCAGAAACCAGGAAAGCTTTCCCCTCAGCACTTAATCAAATGGACATTCCTAAACACGATGTCTCCATCTGCTAAGAATGAGTCACATACACTTTCAGGTGATATATTGGGAAGGTAGATCCAGTTCCTTCCATTTTACCACAGATTCATGAGACAAACAGATCTATGCATATAAAGTGACTTCTAATATCACCCAAGTTTACTTCACACAGGTTGGAGGATGATATAACAGGTAATGGGTAACCAGGGAAAAGGATCACTTTAGGAGAAGTGAGGATGTTGGCCCTAAGACAAATTATATATCTATATCTAATTATATATATATATATATATACATATATATATATATATATATATACACACACACACACACATAATATTTAGCCTTGCTGAGAGCCTGAAATCTGCACGACCCTAGCACACATTATCCAGCCTTTTACTTTAGATTGCCAGGAAACTGTCAGAGCACAGCCCTAAGTAATCCCTTCTTTCCACTGCTGGTTGTTTCTCTGCTTACATTCTGAGTCAATAGCGTACCCTCACGTTCCTTGGGACTTAAACTCCCTTGAGTCTTTTTAGTGACAGACTTTATGTTTGCATTTTTTGGAGTTCAGTCCATTACCTAGGCCCTCAGAGCAGGCAGATTCCAGCAAGGAAAGAGGAAAGGACTTTTCAGCTGAATGTAGGTGTTCGAGATGGCAGAGGGCATGGATTTCATTTCAAAGCCCTTCTGAGCTTTGTCTAGTGCATCCAGCAAAGGAGGGAAACTGCTGAACTCAAGAGTATGGAGCCAGGTTAGCCACAGTCTGCACACACTGCCATCTCCTATAGTTATGTATCTATCTACCTATCCTCTATCTATCATCTGTCAATATACACACACGCCACCATCTCATATATATATATATATATACACACACACACACACATGATATTTAGCCTTGCTGAGGTCAAATACAGCTGGAGACTGTTTGGATCACTAGACTAACGCACTCTTGGTAGAGAAACAACAGAGGCTGCTATTGGCCCAGTCAGGACAAAGTTAAGAAACAACTCTTGGCAGGTTCTTACCTATCCCACAGTAGAAGAAGAGGGAGAGGCAGTATGAGATGCATCTGGATTTACCAAGGAGGATGACAGGAGTAATAGCATTAACTCTCCAAAGGCGCCTGAATATGGCCTGCAAATCTGGACTCAATTTCTGTGCATGCCTGTGAGCTTTGGTGTGCTTTTGCTTTAAGTACTTAAAGGTTAGTATGGACAGAGCCAAAAGGCAGCTTATGGGAACTCTGGAGCACAGAAGAAGATAAACCAATATTGAGAGAGCATGTTGAAATAGTAACCCTTAAAACAAGTTGTCAAAGGAGAAGGTGCCTGCAAAGCTTTGAAAGCCCCATCAAATAAATTAAAACATGGCTGTGTTAAAAGGCAACACCTTCTGCTGTAGCCATTTTGAGCTAATATAAAAGAAAATTGGAAATTGGAAATCATTTGCTGCTAGTAGGCATGGATTTTGTTAGTTCACAATAAAATAGGCAATTCTGAAGTATGCTTTTAAAGAGGAGCCTCTGTAACCTTCAAGATGTTTTTCTTAACTCCCTCTTCTCAAACAGGGATCCTCAAGCTTTTATGGTTCTTGCTGGTTCTAAGAACCATCCTAGGTTGAGAAGAGAGATTGAGGCTGGGGCGGGGGAAGGGCAGAAACCAAGCACCATTCCTGGAATTATGAGCTTCTCCCCCTTTTGCTGTTTATCTGTTCTTTACCACTCAGCTGTTCTCTGTTGCATAGAAATAAAAGTTTAGTTTAAAAAGTATGTTAGAACAAAGCTGCAGAAATTGACTGGAATTTCCTTCATTTTTAGCCATCTGGCTTTCATTGCTTACTTTGTTCCCCTCCTCCACAAACATTTACCAAATCTTTTCAACACACACTGGCCAAGCTATCAAGTGCATATAATTAATAACAGTCACACACTTTTTTTCCCCATCAAGGTAGTGTTTTCTGGTTTTCCTTGCACTGCTCACGTCATTGCTATTAGAAACGAGGGAGATAGTTGGTGAAATTTAATTATTAAGATAGCTGAATAAAAAGAAAGTCTAATAACATTTTAGTTAAGTCTGAATTTTAAAAAATCATGTGTTCTTTTAAACTGGAAGAATTTCTGACCAAAAAAATGAAAAGGGGGAAGAGAATGAACTTTTTTGAGTGTGTATGATGCTATTTTAAATATGAGGAAACTGAAGATCCCAAAAAAGTATCTGACCTCTGGAAGGTGAAAGTGACAGAACAGGATTTGATCACAGGTCTAAATCTACCTGCTGCCTTTTTTATGTGGTGGTCTTAGGGATGTGAAAAATCTTTAGTGCATATTATTAGGTGAAAACACTAAGTTGTCAAATAATAATAGGACCCCATTTATAAAGAGAAAAAAAAACCTTAAATATTTGAATATGTTCATACACACACATGAGTGTGTGTATTTTTTCCCATAGATAAAAAGTCTAGAAGGATTTGTACCAAACCATTCCAGTGGTTATCTCTGGGAAAAGGAAAGAACTAAAATTATTAGAGAACAGTGGTGAAAGAGGGATACCATTCTTTTTTGGTTTAATTTTTGCTGTGGTTGAGGGTTTTTTTTTTCAAAGTTTATTTCTTCCATTAGTGAGAGAGATAGAGAGAGAAATAGACAGAGACAGTGACACAGCACCCCTGATCTGTAACTGCATCCAGCCCCAGATCAAAGACACATGCATGCCCAATGTACCCGGGAGCGGGACGAGGGGTGGGGGGTCTTCGACAAAAGCTTGGAACCTTCCCACATGGTTCAGTCTCTCAGAGCAATGTGTTTTATTACTGTACCCCTTGAGTTTTAATGAATGAGAATTTCATGTATTACTTGTATAATGATAACACTTAGAAAACTTATAGGAAACAGGAGACTAACTTTCTTAATGATGCATCTTGGCACCTTTTTGAATGTTTCTCTCTAGAGCTGGTCTAACTTCCTACTGAATGGTTGGTGGGATAGTATGGGTTCTAGACACTCAGCAATAAAGGCACCTAAAATGATTTTCCTTCTCTGTAATGATAACTTCTTTGCCATCAACTTCAATGGAAAGTTCTCATTGGTGGTTCAATTTCTTATGGGCAGTCTGGGCAAGGTCATGAAGGGATTACTACCTTCCAACTTTCCTGACATGTTAACTCCTGGGTAATACTAACAACTTACTCCATCTCCCTGATTCTTTCTCCTCCATTAATGCCTGCTCTTGTATCCTTTCTCAGGGACTATCTTGCCATTTGTGGCCAGTAACACAAAGGTTTATGATCCTAGGCTACTTATATTTTAAATTGGTATTTAAAGCTTTAAGATTAAGGAAGGGGGTCTAATAATGGCATTTTCAGCTTCATCTGGAAGATGGAAGAGAAGGAATAAGGAAGATGGAGAGGAAAAGCAGCATTGAATTCTTCCCAGCTATCATTAAAATATGGCCTAGGGCTAACAGGTCGTAGGAGGTTAAGGTGCTGGATTCCACTGTCTGACTGTACTGTTTGAGTGTCAGACTTGGCAGTCTCAAAATAATGCTGGGTATATGTGTGTGCATGCATGCCCAAATTCCTGAGAGGAGACTGTAGGAGAGGGGACTGCACCATGGCCATCCCCCCGGGAGGTGATTTCTTACATACACACACATATCCTCCTTATGAGCACATGTACCCTGTAGCCAAAACTAAAACTAAACTAAAACTAAAATATGGTCTAAATATCACTACTTCTAATTTGGCACTACTACTTCGTACTCATTTATTCAATAAATACTCAAGCACTGCTGTGTGCCAAACATGTAACTGATGACTGCTATGATACTGAGAGAAAAAGTTAGGGATGAAGCTGATAGCTAGGACTTTAAGATGTAGCCCTCCTCAATGGAGAAATACTACTTTTTCTAAGTTCTCTAAAAAAAAAAATGTAGGCATTACTCACATACATGCACAATGAATTGGAACACTCAGACTGTTTCTAGGTTGAGAACACATCCTTCCTGCTGCCAAGAACCAAGTACGAGAATATATCTACCTAACACCTGCTGACAGTGATATCTGTGCTTCTGACACAAGTTCTGCCATCACAGAATAAATCCAGAGAAGCCAAGCCAAACTTTAGAAAGACTTGCCCATACAGGGACCAGCAGTTAGGGTAATGGCTATGTCACTGGACTACCATGTAGTAGACCACGGTTCAAGTCCCAGACCCGATGGTTTAAACTCATGCCGGACGCGTGTATGTGCATGCCCAAGATCCCGAGAGGAGAATGGAGGAGAAGGGATTTCAGCGTGGCCATTCCCCCTGGGAAGTGATTTCTCGCTTTCAGTCTCTCTGTCTCTCTCTTTCTGGCGAGTGCACGCACCCTATAGCAAAAACCTCTCCCAAAAAAGAAAAAGAAAAAAAAAAAAGAAAGAAAGACTTGCTCACACAGATAGGACTTGCCCTCAGGACTTTTGGTATTCTGCATGTGATCTGATAACTCTGATCACATACAAGAAGAAAAGTAGCTTCTGAACTGGTGTGCAGCAGGACTGATAATTGTCTGGGGAAGTTACAAGGCTACCTCTCAGAGACAAAAGCCCAGGGACCAAGGCTTGAAATATCATTTCTGTATGTTCCACAGGAAATGCTATGGCTTTTAAGAAACACTTGGATATCAGCATGCACATGGAAACCAAAAGACAGTATATAGAAACTTGTGGCCTATCTGATGACACACCAAAAAATGTACAGTGAACACTGAATTGTATGGAGTAAGAATTATAAATTATCAACTATATGCATTCCTTACTTTCTTTTCTTCTTAAAATATTTTGCAAAGGGCACATGCACATGCTGGAGAAAGAGACACACACACACACAGAGGGAAAATGAGAAAGCATCTCCCATGGGGTATGGTTTGCCACAACCCTATCTCCTCCATTTCTCCTTTCTTTTGCGATTTGGGGCATGCACATATGCTTGGTGTATTTTTCAAGCTGCTGGGTCCAACCACGTAATTGGTCATGTGGGAGCCAATCACCTTAACCATCAGGCAATGGACAGGTCCTACATTTCTTACTTTTAAGATGGGAGATGAAGAGCGAGTCATATCTGATTACTCTATTTTGGCCCCCTTTATTATTTTAATTATATCATTCTATAAATGCTCAAGTGTGTAAGGTCAACCCCATAAACCTCTGGCTGTGCCCACCAAGAGATTGTCTCTTAGTCTGTTGGTTGGTGGGAGATGAAAGAACTTTCCAGGAGCCAGGTGGTGGTGCAGCAGTAATTCAACATTCTGTGATGTTCCACCTACATGGGAAAGCCCTGGGGCTCTATCCTCAGGCCCTCCTATATACTGCAGCTGTGCTCATGTGTCTGTAATTGGGGCTCACTGAGGCTGGACGTGGACCACGGCATGAAGACCTGGTTATGGGGCCTGCCTTTCTTGGTGTCTCTGTCTCTTCTTCTAGTGAAGAAATAAATAGATAAACTAAAACAAAACAAAACAAAAACTGAGTTTATCTAGAGCAAATGCAACAATGTTAAGACCAAAAACCATGCTTGCTCATGAGTCAATCAATAAAAAAGGTCATAAAGTAAATTAAGGTTATACAATTTAACCATACTTAGTATTTTGAGAATAGGAAGTAATGTCTGGTCTCCTACTCCTTTTGCTGCTCAAGAAAGTGGCAGCATTAGTGGACACAAATCCCGGCAGGTTTTCAGCTAACAGATTCTGACTCCTTAGCATTGCCTCTGCTCATCACAGTACTGGATGGCATTACAACACTGGAATGTGGTGAGAAAGACCCTTCTGCTTGGCTTTTCTTTCTTTTTAAACATTTTTCTTTATTTTTTTCTTTTTCTCTTCTTTTTAGAGATTTTTGCTATAGAGCACATTTGGTCGCATGAGACACAGACAGAAAATGAGAATTTGTGCATGCACACACATGTGCTTGGTTTGAGTTTTAAACTACTGGGTCCAGGACTTGAACTGAAGTTGACCACGTGGGAGTCCAGCTCCTTAACCACTATGCCACCTGCTAGCCCCTTTTGCTTGTTTTCAAATGATTGTAAATCAGCAGAAAATAAATGACTGTAATTTTATCAGCACAAAGAAGCAAGAGTGGCCTGCTTGTCTCTCTGCCTACAGGGTAATGAAAAATCATGGAATATTTGAGCAGAACATGGAGACTCAGGTCATCTTAAACAATCAGTTGACTTTGTAGCTATGGAAACAAAAAGGCAGACTCCTTGTAAGGACACAGAGCTGGCTACTAACAGAGGTAGGATGAGATACCAAATCTCCTGTCTTCCTAGTCAAGGGCCTTGTGAATTGTCTATGCTGAATCTACTCTGTTTCTTCCTATTTGAGGAAACTATAGTCAAATATTAAGTCATCATCAGGAAAATGCGTCATGACTTTACTGATGACCCAGTAGAAGAGCAGCACACTTTGTGTACGCTCTCAGGTCTTACGTTCACCCTGCGGGACAGCTATGAGGTCAAAATAGAGATACAGGACCACAGAGGACAGGGATGGAAAAAGAGTTCACTAAGTATTCCAGGCCTTGATCCAGCCCTTGACTCTATTTTACTGGCTACTTTTCTCCAAGCAGTGGCTGACTGATTTTCTAGTTGCTTTGGAGAATGTGGCACTAACGGCCCAGTTAAACTTTTGTACTTGAGGGGGAGAAGCTGAGACCCACCGTTCAGATCAATATACCAAATGACTCTGGTGAACAGCACAGGTGTCACTTCAGGGTAGTGCCTTCACCTGACTACAGAAGGCCTGCAACATGTATCTTCTCACTTTCAAAGAAAGGCATTTAGTTGTCTGAGAAGTAAGAGAAGCACAGCATCAACTTGACCAGCAAATCACTGTTAAGGCCTGAAAGCAATACACTGCTTCTCACATGATTCATTTTACAGAAATGAATTATCATTCAGAAACAGCATTCCTCCTTATTTCTAGGATATATCCTTATCTGGCAACATTCTTCATTCCATAAACAGATTTGCAATTCTGGTTTTAGTTCTTTAAATGTCTCCCTTCCAAATCAGAATCACAGATGAGATTTGCTCAGAAAGAAGTATCTATAAGGCACATCTCTCAAGACACCATAAAATTGTGTGGGCTGAACTAGTGATTGGATTAACAAAGACTCGAGGCTGGGTAATAATGAGACCCAGGCAGGGCTGAACAATGAAATGCTCTAATTGATTTTATGCATGTGAAAGGATACCTCCCCTCCCCCCCCCAGCATGCTATAATGAATCTGCATGCTGTGTGCACAGAGATTTCACAGTGGATCAATTATACCACCTGGAGGCTTCAGTTTCTTAGACCCTGCAGTTCACAAGTCAGTTCGTTACTAGGTGTGAGCGTTTGAGACACAGGCTAAAAGGGGGCAGAGCCCATGAAGTCTGTGGTTAGTTCGTGTTCCTTTTAGGGAAAAGAATCCGTGTGGCACGTGCACATACCAGCCATGCCACGAAGCTCAACTCAGTACATAGAGACTTCTGGAATCTGTGCATGACCATTGATTGGGATGGAATTTCAAAGCCCTGGTTTCAATTAAATTTAAGTGGATTTGACTAAAAGTTTGAAGTGATGCTAATTGGTTTTCGAAACACTGGATAACAATAAGCGTTCCGGTCTTGCCTATGAAAAGATGCACCCAACTCTCTATACACTCCTGGATATCAGGGCAGGCCACATGACCCTTACCTTGCCGGGCAGGGATCCAAATTGCAGGATTTCAGGAGCCGCGGGGGGCGGCGGCTAGGCACACACAGGTTCTCATCAGCAGGCTCCCGGGTCTGTTTGTTCAGGCAGCTCACCACAGCCTCCTGGACACCTGTGTACAAATCACACTGTCAGGCCAGAGTACAGAGTGGACGAGTGTCGGGGTGATGAAGTGTAGACAAGGCAGTTGGTGGGAGGCCTCTGTGATCGGTAAGACTCTTGCTGCATGTCAGACATGACAGCTTAAAGCCTAGGACTGCCAATCTTGTTGAGTATAGCTAGAGCTGGAAGAAAGTACTCCTAAGCATGTGGCCTCTGTAAGTGCCCCTGGAGGAGGGTAACTCCCCTCCCCACCTTCCCTCAGAGACAGGCTGCTACCAATACTGTTGAAATGCTAAACAAATGCCACCAAGCTATATAGCCACCAAGGCTGAAACGTGATAATTTAATGCAGGAGTTCAGGGTGACAAAAAAATAAAGATCCCAAGACCTTCACACATTATATTTTAATCAACAGGAGATTGTTATATTTGGAAAGGAGGCCCAAGGCCACGTTTTAATATCCAACACTGTAAACTACTGTGCTCTTGGGACCTTGTATCCAGCACTCCAGCCTTTGCTGGTTTCTTTCTGACTCTGGTTCATGTCCTTAGTGATACAGAGCAGCTTTGAAAGTTGGAACAAAGAAAGAGACTAAGATACATAATAACTACAGCCATGGAAAATAATCTTCCATTGACACCACACTCCTGACTCAGCACTACAAAATGAATTTGAGCAACCTCTGGCATGGGGTATTTGGCAGGTCTTCCAAGGTGGTCTGCAGGATCCCTGTGGAGACTTTCATGGAGCAGAGAAACATTTAAATGGGTAATGTAATAGCCAGACATTTCCTTCTGGAGCCCACAGTTATAATAAGAGCCAGTGTCCTCAAGGTGCCCATTATTATCTAGGTACCAAAACTAAGAGCTTGATACCCATCATTTAATTCAACTCCAAGGTAAGCACCATTTATAGATAAGGAAACTGAGGCTTAGAAGGGTGAAAAGACTTGCCTAAGGTCATACAGTTGCTAAGAGGAAAGGCTGAGGGTGATTTTACCCTTACTGATAACATTAACAGGAGCCAGCAGGTGGCGTGGTGGTTGAGGCACTGGACTTTCACATAGCTGACCATGGTTTGAGTCCCAGACCCTATGGCTGGCTGGCTTGCTTGCTTGCTTGCTTTCTTTCTCTCTCTGGTAAAATTAAAATACATGAATAAATAAATAAAGTTAAATAATTATAACAAAACAACACTGTACAATGAGGTTGTGCTATCTGCTTCCTTGGAGATCTTCAAGAATAAACTAGACATTTGTCTAGAATCATTTCAGTAGAGTTCAGTTTAAGGGATGAGGCATTCTAGCTAATTTGCTTTTTAGCTATACATAGTTGTCTACATAAAGATACCTGCATCTAAAGATATCCGTCTATAGTTACATATTTGTATACAATTATAGCATAGGCTGCAATTATACGCATCACTAGTTACATATAAACACATGCACAGTTTCTTATTTTTTATTTTCTGCATTGCCTCATCAAATACTGCCTAGGGTATGCAACTAACTCGTCACCTATTAGCCTTTTTGCTGCCTTCCTCCTCTACAGCCCATGTTTCCCCAACAGGCTAATGCTTCATACCTTGGCATTACAATGACCGAGGTCACTTAGCGAGACCATCATTTTAAAAAGGGATGATTTAAAAACAGACTCCAAATTGCCTCTTTCTTTCTGTGAGTCTGGTACATCAAACGTTTAAAAAAATCAGTCACAATATTTATCCTAGGGCCATGATAGTATTCTTTAGATTTTCTTTTTTTCTAACTTTTTAAATGAGCTTCAAAATTTAATTTAAATATGTCATGGCCAGTTCAGGGTGGAGTATTTGAGATTTATACTGGACATTCAAATTATCCCATCATATTCTGTAATGCTGACTACAGGGTGTTCTCTTGGTTGCAGCTGGGATAAGTCATTTGAAATTCATGGTATAATGATTTAGGAAAATACTCCATGAGGAATTGTTGATATCATCACTAATACTTCCCACTGGAATAGTCTGGCATTATCAAAGTAATGATGAGAAGCCATTAGATGTAACTTACTATTCCAGACAGAATCTAGACCTGTGGTTATGTTAGAAATTAAGTTTTCAATTAATTTGTCTACTTGGTAGTATTCAAGA
Organism: Tupaia belangeri chinensis; assembly: GCF_000334495.1. Classification (NCBI taxonomy): domain Eukaryota; kingdom Metazoa; phylum Chordata; class Mammalia; order Scandentia; family Tupaiidae; genus Tupaia; species Tupaia belangeri. Next base: position 221,818 of record NW_006203569.1, read on the forward strand.
AACTAAATAGAGCTCTAAAATCAAATATATTTTAGCTTTATTTAGCTCTAAAAAATTCTTATAAAATTGCACAATCCTGAAACAGGAAGTGACAACAGAGCTTGTCACATGCCTTGCTTGGAAGTGTTTGCTTCAGGTGTGGGAGGGTTTGTGTGTGAGTAATGTGACCTGTGTTTTCACTTTGTGAACTCCCTATTCATGTAATTTAGGTTTTTTTTTTTTTTTTTTTTTTTAATTTAGAGAGAGAGATTTTCGCTATAGGGCATGTGTGCTTGCCAGAGAGACAGAAGGCGAGAAATCACCCCCCAGGGGAGATGGCCACGTTGCAATCCCTTCTCCTCCATGCTCCTCTTGGAATTTTGGGCACACAAGCACATGCACCTGGTGTGAGTTTTAAGCTACCGGGCCTGGGACTCAAACTGCACTCGACTACATGGGAGTCCAGCGACATAACCATTATGCCATCTGTTGGTCCCAGCTAATTTGGGCTCTTCTAAGACTGTAGGGAATGGGTGTAGTAAAGGCCAACTTTCTAAAAGGATACCAATAACCTCGATTAGATACATAAAACATAAATTCACATTACCCTAAACCAATAATTGTAGTCAAAGACAAAAATCGCCTGTGGGGAGGTTAAGTGCTGAGATGAAGAAGCATTTCAGAGTCATTGGTTCTTAATCTCAGGTATCATAAAACCATGGAATAGGTCCTCACAACACTGTGTGTCAAATCTGTACTGTCACAGGGGCCAGTTGCCTCAGTATTCTTAGGTGGGGCCTAGGGTGGTGGGGGAGCTAAGGACAGAAGTTCTGTCATAAGTAAGGAGTATCTGGGACCAGCTCTGTGGTCAGGACGCAGTACATTTTTGTAGAATGAACAAATGGAATGGCTGTAGGGCAGGACATTCTAAACACAGTGAGCGATTGAGGCTATGGGAGGCAAGAATGCAACGCCTGGAGGAGAGGGACCTGGAGTAAGGGAGCAGCCTTGGAATGGGGAATTTGAGAACTTGCAAGAGGGAATAACTGTGAAGACCTCATCTTTTAGGTTATAATACACCAGTCTTCACAAAGTTCGTGGAAATGCATATTATGGGTGAACTGTGGATGGATTTTTTTTTAAAAAAAGTTTGCATGAAAATAAACTCATACTTCAGTCCTATTATTCAGTGAACTATTTGAAGTTCCATCAAACTTGGTCCAGGGAAGTCATGTAAGGATGTGAGAAGTTAGCTTACCAAGTTTGTGGTCTTTCCGTGGACTTTAATATGCTTTTAGAAGGACATTTTAAATCAACGGGAAATATATATTTAAGTGCGGCACTCTACAGACTTCTTTTCCTTTCTTCTTTTTTTTATTTTTTCTTTTTTTAGTTTATTTTCTTATTTCTTTCATGAGTGAGAGAACCAGAGTGATAAGACCTCCCACAAGGTCTTGACGGCACGAGCCACCCTCAGCCTCACCCAGCCCTGGGTCACGGGCACATGCATGCTTGGTGTGCTCAGGAGGTCTCTGGATGGGAATCTGGAACCTTCCCATGTAGGTAAGCTGCACAGAGCTTGTGTTTTACACAGAGCTGCTTCCTCATCTGGCTCCCTGGGATTTACTTTCTTGATAGAAGCAACAGGAGCAAAGATTCATAATAAAAAGGGAGGAACAGGTACAGAACTCCATCTCCTATTTTTGCTGAAGTCAATTTGAGTTTTTCCCTCAGCTAGATTTTAATGTGAATTTTACTCTCTATCATCCCAATGTAAGGGAGCCATTCAGGCCCCAAACCTGAATGAACCCATTAGTTCCATATGGGAAATGAAAATATAACAAGGAGGTGATAGTGGGACACAGGACACAGATCTGAACAGGTTCGGCTCACTTTCAATCTTCCAGAAAATGGGATTTTTAGTGTTTATATCTCCCAGAATAGTATAATTATTACATGATATTTGATGACAGCTCAGGGAAACACAGCTACCAACAACAGACTAAATTACTAACTAGTTCCTTCTGGTTGCTTCCTCTGAGAGGTGAGAGGTTACTTTTGTGTCTATCCAATTTCATCTCTTGAGAGTAGAAAAACAATGAAATTAACCTGAGCAGCCTACAACCCAACGTTGATTTAAAATCTATTTGTTAATCCTCAGGTTTTTGGTTGGCTTTAGCAACAATGATTAAAAATACATACGATCTGGAGGGTTATATTTTGGTGAAAGATCAAAGTTGATAGTACAATAAAATGTTATTGTGAAACAATGACTTGAAAACATACGGGTCCCATATATTGAAATAACTTTTTAGTTGCATGTGAGCATCACATGGACCATATAACCAAGCATATTTTCACCACCTTGGAATTTTCAACTGTAACATTTTAGGTATCTTTCTATCACGTTGGCACAGTGACATAATTGTAGATAAGTATGCTCAGTTGTTGACATTTAAAGATCTAAGAAATTTCAGTAACTTTAGCCTGCTTTAGATAGGAAGGACCTACAATTTATGATATTAAAACATTTAGTTCCTATAGGTAGAGAGTGATTGTATATCAAACATCTATCTCTTATTTCTAAATCAATATCTTCTGAACACATTTAAAATAAAATGCATTCCAAACATACTCTGCACTTTAAATTTTATGCCTAGGGTTGGTCAGCAGAACGGTTAGGCTCTTAAAGATAAAGGTATCTGGTTATTTATATATTCCATTACTACATCTATTTTTTCCATCTGCTCATAAAGTTCCAGGCTTGACTTGTAACTAAGAACCATAATGGAGAGACCGTAATTTTTTTTTTTCAAAGCACATTTGTTTTAAACTAGAAATACTCATTATTCAATTTAGGTGACCATGGATATAAGGGGAAAAACCCCACAATCATCTGAATTCTAAGTCATTTGTTAAATCGTAAGGAGGCAACTATAGCCACCAGTCATGGCCTTCCCACCTGACCTCTCAGCTCCTGCTCAGAGATCACCAAAGCTCATTTAACACACCGCCCTCATTAGGCATGAAAGAAAAGGTGTCTAAAAGTGAGTGAAGAGCAACATACGACTGTAGTTGCATTAGCGGAGTTCCAGAAAACTGTCTTCCAAAGTTATCTGGAAGAATTCAGCCTTTAAAATACCAGGGCTCTCCATTAAAACACTTCAGAATTCCAGGATTTGAAACTGGAAGAGATAGAAACAAACAAGGACCTCAAGGTCAGGCCTATTAAACGCTCACTGAAAGACCTGCTGGAGAGAATGGATTCTTCGCTAGTACTTGTTTCACTGTTCATTCCTTTTCAACCTCAAGTGAACATGTGGGAACATTTTTTCTTACATTCTCTATCAAGACAAAAGATGCCTTCTAAAAGAGTTTTCAAACTGTTTCCAAACAGTTTTGGAAAATCCGTTTAGTACTTTTTCACACTGGTTAGGTAAGAATCTGCTGAGAATACAGAACCTCAACAGGCTCAAAGGAGTTCCTGATAGCCAGTGGAGAGGTGTGTCAGGGAATCAGTCAGCACTTCTTCAGCTAGCAAAATCTCTTTTGAAGGTAGGTGTGGGAGACAGTGCTGACACAGATCTAAAGTACTTTCTACAGTGGTAAGAGCGATCATAATCTTGAAGCACCAATTGCTGGTTTCAATGCTCTGTTCTTCCCCTATAATCCCGTGCAAGACAAGAAATAAGGAATCACTGAAACTGTTGCTCTCTCACCATGAATATATCTAAGGGAACCAGATGACTGTACTTGGAAATACCTGACATGAGTTAAATAATATTCACAATGACCGGGGCCAGTAACAGGTTTGGTGGTGAAGGCTCCAGGCCCCCACATGGCTGACTATATGGTTCAGTCCTGGATCTGGTGACTTGCTTTCTCACTTTTCCTCTCTCTCCCCCTGTGGTGAGTGCACATGCCCTATAACAATTTTTTTTTTAAATAGCAATTATAAATAAAATGAAATAATTCTTTTAAAAATATTCACAATGAAAACACTTCAGGAATTCTCTAGGTGCTTAAAGTGCAGTATGGGAGTTAGAAGGTGGCACAGTGGTAAAATGCAACACTCTGCAAGGCTGATCCACATGGGACGCTGCAGGATTTGGGTCCTGAGACCTCCCTGAGTACATTGGGCACATGTGTGCCCATGATTGGGGGTTTGCTGAAGCTGGGAGTGGATCATGTTACTGAGATCCTGTTAGGAGTACTCTCTCAGGCTGTTTCTCTCAGAAGAAATAAATAAGTGAACTTAAAAGAAGTTTGGTATGATGGAAATAGACCAGACAGGGAAATTAAAAGGCTCTAGCCTAGTCTCGGCTCTGTCACTAGCTATGATTTTGAATAAATCATTCTGCTTCTTTCTGTATCTTGTATTCCTTGTCTGTCAAATGGGTGCAGGGTCAGTCTTTGGTCTTTAAACTCTGAGCTCTAGGTAAGTGCTGTGCTAAGTACTCTTTGCCCAGCCTTTCCTTTTGTATAAATAAGTAACCAGTTTGCAAAATGAGCTGAGTAAATTGGAGGGATGCTAACCTATTCTTGGGAAGAGCAGAAGGTGTTGTCATGTTGGGTTTCGGTTCACATCACATGCACTGAGGCAAGGGCACAGATAAATAAAACTGAAGGTGGAGAGCATTGCCAGGTGAGTGCGACTATGCCTCTGCATCAGACAGACCACAATATATTGCAAATCATCAGAGTAACAACTGAAAACAAAGGCATTACTCGGTTGGCTACCTAGAGCTGACAGTCAGAGCCATTCAAGCCAAAAGAGAAATACATCTGTGTTTCATTCAGAGTGCTTTACATTCAGACTACTTGCCTCTTGCCGCCTCCCGCTTATCATTCTTGGACTAGAGGCAATCACATGACGCAGCTGCATGCAGGAAGAGAAGAGACAGGAAAAGTACAAGAAGATGGCAGGCATCTGAGCCAGAGCCCCTTCTTACCTCCTCCACATGACTCGGAGCACTTGGTGAACCCTTCATACTCCCAGTCGTACAGCTTGTCGAAATCCTGCAGGCCACCGAGGAGCCCAGCAGCCTCATCCGGATTAAACTCAGGAATTTCCCCGTTGCATGGTCCTGCGTAACAGGCACGTTGGGATGCCGGCTTGGGCCCTTCACACTCATCAATGGGCAGGTCAGCCACGGACTGAGAGAAAGACAGGAGCACCTGGCACCTGACTATTCGCACCTGGGTCCCCACACCGCAGGTGACCGTGCAGGCCGACCAGGCCTCTGGGATGAACCTGTAGTCAGCAAGCAGACAAGAGGACAGGATGAGCAGCCCCAGGAGGGAGCCCATGAGGGTGGTGAGGGCCTGCATCCCACCTGCCTCCATTGTCCAGAGCTGGGCCAGGGTATGCTCAGGGTGTTTCCACCCTGTCCTATGGCTGGAGCTTCTGTTTAGTTCATGAGCTCAAGTGCCACTGTTTCTGGATGACTTGCTTCTTGAGTGTCATATGAACTCCCAGCTGCAAGACATTCCAGCCAGGGACCACCTGCTTACTCCCTGTTTTGCATCTACTTTGCTAGCTCTTCAGAGAAGGGAATCGGTTTCTTTTCCTTACTCTAAATCCCAGCACTTGTGCTTCTTGCAAGATGCTGGCTATTCTTAAAGCAGACTAATACTGATACTAAAACTATAACAAAATAAGCCCTTGGAGATATTTAAGGAAATGGTTTTTTTTTTTTTTTTAGTCTGAATCTCATATTCTGTAATTTTCCTTGTTTTTCTGCTCAATATGCATCCCAAGGTTTATTTATATGCATAAAAGGTTTTTTGTGTGTGAGCTTCCAAGAGGGGCACAAAGTCCTGTTCCTCACACATTCTTTGAATTAGTCTGAACTCTAACTCTTTTTATATCATAGAGAAAAGGCATGCTACAAATTTAAATCCACAGGCATGTCACAGTAAATGAGAGGTTCTGCACTCATGCAAGTTTGTGCAACATCCCTCACACCCCACCCTGTGAAAGAAGCCACACTCTTAAGAACTTGTTTTTTTCTTCTGAGTTTCTCTAGAATGTCGGAAAATATCCTAATTCTAAAATAAGTTCCCTTCCCCCATCATCAACCATGGCTGTAACTGCAATGACCTTGAGAGGGGCCTAGGGGAAAAAAGCCCAGAGGGAACCACTAGCATTTTCAAAAAGTTAGTGTAACAATTTGGAGAATTTTGAGATAATTAAAAAAATTTTTTCCCATGATCCTATTGCTTTCTCACAGGGAGTCTTGCTGAGGAGGCATGCAAACCTGGCTCCTTAATCTTGACTTTGGCAGAAAAGGAAAGAACTGATAAGCAGGTTATAGCATTAAATCTTAGCAAGTGCAAATGGGTCATATCTAGTTCAGGAAAATTGAAATTCTAACGGCAAACCCATCCAAGTTTTCGAACTGAAGGAACACAACAAAGTTTTTTTTTTTTTTTTTAGTTTGATTCTCATATTCTGTAATTTTCCTTGTTTTTCTGCTCAATATGCATCCCAAGGTTTATTTATATGCATAAAAGGTTTTTTGTGTGTGAGCTTCCAAGAGGGGCACAAAGTCCTGTTCCTCACACATTCTTTGAATTAGTCTGAACTCTAACTCTTTTTATATCATAGAGAAAAGGCATGCTACAAATTTAAATCCACAGGCATGTCACAGTAAATGAGAGGTTCTGCACTCATGCAAGTTTGTGCAACATCCCTCACACCCCACCCTGTGAAAGAAGCCACACTCTTAAGAACTTGTTTTTTTCTTCTGAGTTTCTCTAGAATGTCGGAAAATATCCTAATTCTAAAATAAGTTCCCTTCCCCCATCATCAACCATGGCTGTAACTGCAATGACCTTGAGAGGGGCCTAGGGGAAAAAAGCCCAGAGGGAACCACTAGCATTTTCAAAAAGTTAGTGTAACAATTTGGAGAATTTTGAGATAATTAAAAAAATTTTTTCCCATGATCCTATTGCTTTCTCACAGGGAGTCTTGCTGAGGAGGCATGCAAACCTGGCTCCTTAATCTTGACTTTGGCAGAAAAGGAAAGAACTGATAAGCAGGTTATAGCATTAAATCTTAGCAAGTGCAAATGGGTCATATCTAGTTCAGGAAAATTGAAATTCTAACGGCAAACCCATCCAAGTTTTCGAACTGAAGGAACACAACAAAGATGTTTCCTGGGCCTGAGCCCAGGTTCTGTGAGCAGCAGAGGTGATTTGGCCAGGAGGGGGACTTCCTCCAGAGTAGCACAGAGCAGGCAGTAAAGGAGCCTCAAAGCCAGACCCCTGCTACCTTTGAAGAGCAGTTCCACTACGAGAGAACAAACGTCACCATATGACCCTGTCAGGAAAGCAGAAGAGGATGGAATGGCCACCCAGAATTATTTCCAAGAAATTCTCATTACAGGGGCGGCAGGTGGTGTAGTGGTTAAGGGCGTTGGACTCCCACATTGGCCGACCACGGTTTGAGTCCCAGACCTGGCTTCATCTCCCTTTCTTGTTTTTGACTTCTTTTTTTCTTTTTGGAGAGGTTTTTTTTTTTGCTATAAGGCACATGCGCTCGCCAGAAAGACAGAGAGAAAGAAAGTGAGAAATGACCCCCCAGGGGGGTTGACCGTGCCGCAATCCCTTCTCCTCTATTCTCCCCTCTGGATCTTGGACACACATGCACACGCACCCAGTGTGAGTTTAAGTCACTCGGTCTGGGACTTGAACTGTGGTCAACTACATGGGAGTCCAGCGACGTAGCCATTATGCCATCTGCTGGTCCCATTGTTTTTGACTTCTTTACTCTATCTCCTGACACCTAAAAACCTTAAAGGAAAACAGTTTCCTAAAAGATTAAAAAGTTTTCTCTGTTTAAATAATGCCAACTGTAGGAAATTTTTGAAAATATAAAATAAAAATCCACCATCAAAATCATTTTAACCCTCTTATTACACATTCACGGATGCCTGCCTTTTTCCAGGAACAAGAATCATAACAAATACACAAATACTGGGTTTAACAACACACATGAAGACCTAAAGGAAAATGCACATTAAATTACTTTGTATATTAGAAAGACATGAAAGCGAGTGATTAGTCAAACTTGAGAACAGTATAATGAATAATGCTTCTTTAATAACGTGGCACCAAATTTTATTTTCAAGTCAAAAAACTGACTCAAAATAAAACCAAAACTGCACCCTATTAGTCTTTCCTATGAGGTAAAGATTACTGTTCTGTCACCTCCAGTAACCCCCTTCAGTGATTATTTCAGCAGAACAAGGGTCCACAAAGTCTTGGAAAGGGACAGATAACAGATATTTTAGATTTTGCAGGCCATACGGTATCTGTTGCAACTACTTAACTCTGCCACTGTAGTGTGAAATACCTAAGCAAGTGAGTGTGGCTGTGCGCCAATACAACTGTAGTTACAAAAATGGGTTTGGGGGTGAGATCATGATGGAAGGGTGTAGATTCAGCTTGTGAACTGTAGTTTTCTGACCTCTGCTACAGAATTAACATTTGGTAGCGGTTCCAGATACATTGAGATGCATAGGTAATGCCCGAATACACTTCCCCAAACTTATCTTTGTTTCCATCTTTTTCTACATATATGTTTATAATAAAATGACAAGTAGCCAGCTTGATTTGCTTGTGTTTTATCTTCCAAAGTGAATTTCAGATGAAGTTGGAATATAAATGGTACAGAAACGGGGCCCTCAGCTCTCCTTGCCTAGAACGTGAGTGACTTTGCATTTGGCTTCTTTCCAGAAGCAGGAAGACACACCAAGAGTGTACAGAGTAGTAAGGGAGTGCTGCCGAAGCCCCTTGAACTTGTGGCAGTGGATGAAACTGGTCTATTTTAGAGCAACATGTCTACTGAAAAATCTTTAAATATAAAATAAGCAAGTATACAGGTATATATGCATGCATGTATGTATCTCTGACTATCTGGAAATTTAGCATTAATAGCAAAAATAATAAACATCTCCTTTCTGTCTCCCAAATGAGAATCTTATTAAATGTAAAACAGCCTCACTGGCTTATTTCCCAAACTTCTATCCTCAGGTCTTTATCAAGTTCACACCAATTAAAAACAATTTGGTTTTTAAGGGGTGCTGTCTTTGGGCAGTGATCTTAATTTCTCTAGTGCACACTCCGCGTGATAAAATATGTTCTCTCTTGTTGAAGTCAGGAGATTAGATTTCAAAAGAGCAATATCTGATAGTACAAATGGCCAAATGAATAACTGTTTTTCATATGAAGCTTTTCCCCATATCCCGAGATCTCCCAACTCTTTATTTACTATCTTGAGTTTTCTGGCCACAAGTGGGAGGAAGCAAGGTCAGTGAGAGGGCAGGCAAGTGAGCTCAGAGGTTTTAAGTGTGTAATGTTCAAAAGTCTCATCTTAACCAGTGCTTGCTGAGGTAGGACTTCACAGTAGGACTTCTAAGATGAAATGCAATCTTTTTTTTTGAAAATCAGTATGTTAATAATTTTGATGTGCAAAAATATAGTGAAAAAAAAGGTTCTTATTACTGAAGTTTAACTTGGGAAATTTAAAAATTCTTGTTATCAGCACTGGGTGAATGAAGAATGGTTGGATAAGTGAATTTTTATAAAAGAGGAGTACATACTTCAGAAGTGACTATGATATGATTTCTACATTTAGTTTTTCCCATTCCAGGAAATTAAAAAGGAAAACAACAACAAAACACACCTGGCAAAGGAATGATTTATGCTTCTGTCTGGTCTTCTATTCGTAAGCTTAATTATTCCTTTCACTAACAAAAAGCTTATGCTTTAATTAGTTATTACCATAGTCTCTTTTATGAAATAGAAAACAAATTCCCTTGTAAACTCCCTAAGTGGTTTAGTTTATTAGTGGCTATTATGAAGTCAGAAGCATGCACTGAAATCATAAAAACAATCACTTTATAATGCTAAACAGAAATAATTTATTCTTGACTAATTAGTCTCATGTGACCACAGATATTGGCCAGAGTTAGGCTTGAGTTTTATGTACACATGGTCTGTAACTAACATATTTAAGTTTTCTTTGATTACTTTCCTCTCCCTTTCACAAATGTATGAGTTTTGGAAAAGCTCAAGAAAAATGTGTATCATGGAAAAACTATGAATGGATTTATAGTGTTCCACCAAAATAAACTCGTACTTTAATTCCATTATCCTCCATGAACTTTTTGAAGTCTCCTCATATGTGTGTTTAAAAAAAAATCATTGGGATGGGGGCGGCAGGTGGCATGGTGGTTAAGGATGCTGTACTCCCACATGGCTGATTGCAGTTCCAGTCCCAGACCTGGTGGCTTGCTTTCTCACTTTCTCTCTCTCTCTCCCTCTCACTCTGTTCCTCTCTGGTCAAATTTAAATAGATAAATAAATAAAATTAAATAAAATAATTCTAAAAAAAGAAAAAAAATCATTGGGATTACTCAAAATAAGTGTATCTTTATAGGTGTGTTATTTTTATGGTGCATTAGTTTCATGCTTTACTTTTAAAATGAAAATTGAAACTTGTGGGAAATCACATTAGAAATATTTAATTTTGTTTACTTTTCACAGTCTCATTGTGTTTTGAGAGCTAAGTATAGGGGTTATGGATTTCTCCTTAACTCTTTCTTTTGATATATATGCATAAGATGGTGGTGTTATAGAAGGGTGAGGAGAGAGGAGGGGAAAATCTTGATAATGTAGGGTAAAATTATGAAAGACTTTAAAATGGACCAAAAAAACAATCATAGATATCTTGTTCAGTGCATCTTTTCCAGTTGCCTTAGACTTCATTAACTTTGAGCTATTTTATCACTTTATGAGTTGCAAAAAACTGGTAAAACAAACTATCCTTGCCCATAGAAATGCAGATTAATTGTGTCTAGTGTAATGTGATTATTTTCTTGTTGATAAACACATTTGATATCTATTTGTAAATTCACTTCCGCATTCTGATTTGGCTATATATGGACAGTTCTTTGAAATTTCCTTTGAATTGGTTGTGACATCTTATTGGTTCCCTCATTAGTTAATGAGGTAAATAAAATCTCTGGGAGATGTTCACTGTATACTTGCATAAGAACCATGGGTTTTCCCTCTGCAAAGTTAGATTATTAACTAGTGGCCATAGAGGGATCTGAAAAATGGTCTATCAGAAAGATGAAATATCATGTAAATAATTCTACCCTGAATTAACCAAAAAAGTTATTTACATAAGTATTCCATTTGGGGCAAAAAATTACATGCTTTATTAGTAATAATATGTTATTCCATATTGCCTCACCATATTTTTAACCCAATCTTCCTCTTTCTTATTCTTTTTCTCTTATTTTGAAAAGTTGGTTCTTCTCTTTATTCTAGGCAAATCCTTGAGACATTATTGGAGTAAAATCTTTAAGAAACAGTGCAATTACCTAAACTTAAACTGAGCATTTCGGCATCTGTCGAGGCATTTGGATATACAAGAAAAAAATTGCTGCTGAGAAAGAAACATGGAAAAAAAGAAAGAGAAATACTTTTCTATTTCTACTTTCATCTGCTTCCCACTTGTACATGAGATCAGAAGATCTCATATAAAAACTATTTATTTAATACTTCTCAATGAAATTAAAAGAGAGGATTGAAAATATTTCCAAAAGAAATAAACAAAAAAGGCTTTGGAAAGCTACAAAGAAAGAACAACTGTCTAGTTGAATTACTTTAGTAATTTTAAAGTTAATTGTGAAATACATACTATTAAGGCTACTTTAAAATAATTATTTAAGGGGCCAGCAGGTGGAGTGGTGGTTAAGGCAGCTGGACTCCCATATGGCTGACCATGGTTTGAGTCCTGGACCTGACAGCTTGCTTTCTCACTTTCCTTTTCTCTCTCTGTCTCTCTCTCTCTGGTCAACTTAAAAAAAAACTAAAAAAAAATAATAAAATAATGACAATGAATAAAAATAATAAAAAATCATTTAAAAATATATGTGGAGCATTAAAATTTGGGGACAATACTTTTACAAAATATCTTTTTACATTTGCTGACAACCATACTTAAATAATTTCAAATAAGTGAAAATCTAATTTATTATGAAAGATATTCAGTCAAGGATATTTGATCTGAATGTAGAATTATGAAACTATTTTCAGCTGCTGCTGTTAGTTAAAAAATCTCTGGAGCTGCAAATAATTCATTCTAGTTATGCAACTCATATTGATGTTTCCAAGTAAAATGCGGAATAGCTGTCCAGGGTACCACTCCATAAATGACAGAACCACTTCTTTCTATTAAAAAAAAAAAAAAGTCAGAGGGTGTGCTCCCCAGACACACACACACACACAGAGAGAGAGAGAGAGAGAGAGAGAGAGAGAGAAAGGGAGGGAGGGAACACCCTCCACCTCCTCAATGCTGTATGGTCACACCACAAGTCTTCTCTATTCTCCATCCTGCTGGGATTTGGGGCATACATAAACACACATCCAGCATGTTTTCTAAGCAACTAAATCTGGGATTCAAGTTGTGGTCAGCCATGTGGGATCAGGCTTCCTTAACCAGCAGGCCATGGGGTCAGCCTAATTCCTAGTTTTAAATATGATTCATATATATATAAAACTAAATATTTAATCCCTGTTTAAAATTTTTCTTTTGAAAAGAGTAAACACTAATTTAATTATCCTATTCACCAAGAACTTTTATATTGCTTTTTATGTGCCAGACATAGTTCTAACTGCTTTATAAATAAATGTTATTAAATTACAATAATAACCAATGAGATAAAAACTATTATTGTCCACCTTTAATATATAGGTGGGGAAACTGAAGCATAAGTCACACAGTCATTAAGGTTTTCAGACTGTTAATTATTATATATCACTCTCTCTTTCTGACATTTTTACTTTCATGTTTCAAAGGCATCTCCAACTTAAAATATCCAAAATGGAACTCCTAATTCATCTCCTCAGTAACCCCTTCTTTCCATTCTTTCAATCAAAGCAAATTATTCTACTAGTCACACCATTTCTCAAGTAAATAAGAATTATTCTTGACCTCACAATTTCCCTCATTCTTCATTTCCAACTGATTACAAAATTCCATAATTCTCCTTCTAAAACACCTTTTATTTTCCCCCAGAGAAATTTTTGCTATAGGGTATATAAACTCACCAGCGAGACAGAGAATCAAAAAGCAAGAAATCACCCCCGGAGGGGATGGCCACACCACAGTCTCTTCTGTTCTATTCTTCTCTTGTGATCTTGGGCACACATGCACCTGGCATGAGTTTTAACTGCTGGGTCTGGAACTCAAACCACAGTTGACTACATGGGAGTCCAGTGACATAAACATTAAGCCATCTGCTGGTCCCCTAAAACGGCTTTAGAAAATTTTTTTTAAATGTTTTTCTTACATTTTGCCTTGTTAGCTTATTTTATTTTTTATTGCCAGAAAAGAGGCTTACTTACCAGAGAGAGCCAAGAGAAATCGTCCCCCACTGGGGTGTGGTAATTCTGCAATCCATTCTCCTCTATCCGGTCAAGATTTGGGGCATGTACTCATATGTATTCACTGGTTTTTCAAGATGCAGGAGACAGGATTTGAACTGTGTGGTTGACCATGTGTGATTAACCACTGGGCTATGAGGCTAGCTGAAAAATATGTCTTAAACTCATTTACTTCTCTCCATCTCTACTATTGTCATCTTAATACAAGAACAGTAATAACAGCTAACATTTATTTTTATCTATTTTATGCATGTGACGTATCTAACTCATTATAACATAATTGTAAAATATTTACTGTTGGAAACATTTTGAATAATGGACAAAAGAGATAACTATTTGTCTTTCCAGTGAAATATGGGTATTTTCTAGTAGACTTCCAGGAGTGGTCTAATTCTGCAGTATGAGACCTTGGTTGGCTTTGGCTAGTCTCTTTTACAACTTCATAGAGACAGCCATTTCCTTATGGAGGGCTGGTATGATACAATTTTTTTTTTTTTATCCATAAAGATGGAATTTTTTTCTGTTCATATCATTGCATATAATCTTTTTTATTAAGAATTATTTTATTTAACTTTATTTATTTATTTGTTTATTTAAATTTGACCAGAGAGAGACAGAATGAAAGTGAGAGGAAGAGTGAGAAAGCAAGGCACCAGGTCTAGGACTTGAACTGTGGTAGGCCATGTAGGGGTCCAGCGTCCTTAACCACCATACCACCTGCTTGCATATAATCTTGCCTGGTAGAAAATATAAACTTTTCCAAATCTAATTTTCATTTTTAATTTTTTGGCTTCCTTAATAACTCATAAGTTAAATAACATATTTGACATGTAATCCTTTCACATTTGCATGAAAGTCATAATTTTGACTTTTTGGAAATTACATTTTAACAGTACTATTTTTATCCCAATATCTAGAAGATAAGGTCAGGACACAAAGATTTCTGAGGTCTTACTGTTCAGTCCATGGCAGAGTCAGGATTCAGACTCTGGCGGGGTGGCTCCACAATCCTTGCTTTTCACTAGGCCACCTCTTGGGCTGCCTGTGCACCATCGTCGTTGAAGCTAACACTGTCTCTCTCTTGACTATCACAACAGACACTGGTCTGTCTTCTTCCTCTGTTAACCTCTTATCAATATATTACTCTCATTATAGCCTGGGGAAGCTAAAAATGTATAGCTTTTAATGATTTCCCACTGCACCCAGAAATAAAGACTAACTCCCTCCAACATGTACCATTCTCTGTCTTCATCTTCCACTGTTACCTCGCTAGGCACTATGCTGCAGTCACACACTCTTCCTTCCCTTCCTTACATATATAATTCTTTCCTGTTTCAAGATTTTGGCATATGTGGATTGCTTCTCTGGGTGACTCTTCCCCCTCCAAGTTTGCAATAACTCCCACTCATCCTCCAGGTCTCAGAGAGAGAGAGAGAGAGAGACTCCCAGACCTACTGGGTCCCATGTTAGACTCTCTTAGAGCACCTTTTCATTTTCTTACAGCAGTTACCAACCTTTGATAATCATAGTGTGAACCTTTATTCAATAGCCATCTCCTTCACTAGACTACATCCCTATAAAGGTGGAACTTCACATACTAAGTACTCAGTAAATACTGTCCTAAATGAATCAATAAACAGGAGCATTAGATTGGATGCTATGAGTGACTTGTTATTAGACTTGTTGTTGGGCCCAAAGATGGAAAATAAGCTAGATAAAGAGGCAACAGCCTATTTAAAAAACAAAACAACTCTAAGAAATTAAATTATGTCTTTTTGTTCTAGGCAGTGGCACAGGAGATAAAAACTTTGTCCTGTTGTAGGAGTTTCTTATGGTCTTTTAAAGTTTTATGTAAATTTAGTAGCTGTAGTAGGCTTATTTACTTATATTTCTTATAGTTGTACTTAGGCAGTATGTGAAGAACTCCTTTCATCTTGATAAGTTGTTTGGTTAATCATGTCATTGGAAGCAAGTTTAAATTCTATCACATTTCAATGAAATCTCTATAAAATGCTATTTTATAGAAAGAAGAAAAGAATTTGAGGCAGCTTTAAGACAGAGGCTGTCTTCAATAATTTATGCATGACTCTGGTTGAACATGCCTTATCATACCACCACCTATCCCACTGTGAAGACTCCAGAGCACTTTGGAATTGTTCCTAGGTTAGGGGGACCCGAGGAGAGCTCTTATCTCTTTTATCTATTCTTTAAAACTCAACATGCACAATGTTTTGGGAAAAGGGGAAGACAGACTACTAATTGCACAGAGCAGATACAAAGGAAGCCTACTTACTCTCTTCACAAATGAAAAATGAGGACATGATACTTGTTTCAGCCCATTCACTTTCCCTTTGCTTCTCTGACCTATGTGAACAGAATATAGTTTGCAAGTTTGCTTTCTTTGAAGATAGTCTGACCATTTCAAAAAGTCATGTCCCAGAGACTCAGATGCCATTGTTAACTTTCAATGTTCTCAGTACATTTTCAGTTCTCAGATTAAAACCAAAACATAGTTTTTAATGTACATTATTTTCCTTGACTTCGACGAAAATCGAAAATATTGTAAACTCAGAACAGCTTTCATGAACCATTTCTTCTTCACGTGGAGTGAAATTAGTTTATCTTACAATTTTGTAAAGGTTTCTTTCCCTTAATTCAACAGGTTTGGCAAAGCTTTCCAATGAAAAGTTCAGTTCATTAAAAATGACCTTAATGGACTTAACATATATTGGTGGTGACAGGGTCCATACTTTATTTTGGCACACACGGATCCCATTAATTTGTCTTTGTCACTCTCTAGGGCTCAGCTGAGCAACAGTTCAGATTTAGCTTTCTGAAAGTAGTTACAGAATGAGCAATGGTGGTGATGATGGGAGGGGCTGACAAATTTAGAACTTCTTGGTTTGCAATAAAGGCTTTTCTAATGACTACATAAAAATGGCTCTGTCTGCTCTCTTGAGTTTATTATTGATTTTGCTGTCTCTGTGCATGCTGGGAGCAATCTATGGGGATCAAGTATATTTAACTCAGAGTTGAGAAAGGTTACTTTTGCATCCAAATTATTTCTGAACTTTCCTTACTCTCTTTCTCCTTTTTTCCCCCCATAAATCTCTTTTTATTCAAATAAAGATGACTAACCTTTGTACCTTAGAATAAACTCTGGGTTAAATAAAAATGTAGGACTTATAAGTGAGTCTTCATAGAACCTGAGAGACGTAGCTAAAGGCAGTGAGGTGGTGTTAGCTGGAAACCACTAGCTGAGGTTTGGGTTAAATATTATGATTCTTGCTCAAATGCCATTAGATACAAGATATATGAGGTAGACACAACATCTGCCTCAATTTCTCCATTTATGATGAGGAATTATTATACATTTTAATACTCTTAAAATTCTATGCAATATTACTCAGCCATAATAAATATGAGACCCTATTGTCTGATTCAAAGTGGATGAATATAGAAAACTTAATGTTAAGTGAAGTGAGGCAGACTTTGAAACACACACACTGTATATCCCCACTCAGTATGTATTAAATGGCTGTGCCCTATGGCAGAAAGGGGAAGCTATGGCAAACTAAAAAGAAGAGGGGGAAAGAGCCAAAGCTATGATAATAGGGAGGCTACGTGTAGACACCAGAGACTATAAGGGAGGGGAGTAGGTGGTAGAGAGTAGGTGGTGGAGAGTGGGTAGGAGGGGAAAAGGGAAGAAACACTTAATAATTTAACAGACAAAAGAATGTGAAGTTCTTTGCTGAAAAAAAAAAAAGATTATCTAGGAGGATAAACCATGCTAGAAAAGTCCTAATAATAACAACAGTTAATAGATATGTAGCATTATCTACACACCATATACTTTACATATATTAACTTAGTTCTCACAAGGACCCTATCATGTAGAGACTATTACTACATTCATTTCACAAATGAGGAAACTGAGGCATGTGGAATTAAGTGATTTGCTCCAGGTACCCTGTTGCTAGCAGTTGATCCAAGATTCACATAGCTGTCATTGGAGACTACACTTTTAACCACTGTGTGTACAGCCTCTTTGCATGGAGGTACAATCAATAATTCAATATTGCTTATTTACTTTGGTTCTAGTTGTATCCTTGTTGGGGCACACAAACATACAGACTCACTCCTTACCAATTCACATAGTTGCCAGGTTGGTATAGCTGGAAAGGCAAACTAAACTCAATTTTAGGAAATTGTGGTTTCTGTAACATGTTTTCAACATATAGATTGGAATCACTGAGGTCCTTAACAGATACAAAATATGTTATCATTTGTTACATAAAAAGATCCAGGGCCAGTCCCATACCTTATTGGTTAAGGGAACAGTATCCCTCATGGCTTGAACCTGGGCTTTGGAGGCTTAAAAAGCATGCCAGGTACCTGTGCTTGCATGCCCCAAACCCTGACAGGATAGTGGAGAAATAAAAGAGAAGGAATTGCGGTGTGACCACACCCCCTTGGAGGGTGCTTTTTCCCTCTCTGTCTCTCTGTCCCTCTCTCTGATGAGCACATGTGCCCTCTAGCAATAAAAAAAAGTTAAAATAAAAAAAAGTTAAAATTAAAACCCAAAAGCTGCAATAATCTCCCAAGTAGTTTGAGAGTCAAAGCCACAACCACATAGGTTCTATGACAATCCGCCAAACACCACTCACATCAACATCCCACCTCCTCAAACTTATCCAGTGTATATATTACATTATTTCCTTGTTCAGTTCTTATATTTGTAGCTCAACTCTTCTAATATTTGAGCTCACAGGTAGATACAAAAAATTTGGGAATTCAATAAATCAGTCCCATACTCCTTTTATAATCGATAACACTTTCATGCTGTGCATGCCCAAACATCAAATGGCATGTTGTAAAAATAGCCAGCTCATGTGTTCAATCTGTGGCTAGATCCTATCAATCCCGTGACAAAAATGTACTAAAGGTCTCCTAAGGGCAAGGACTATGGCATTATTTTTACAATCCTTGCTCCTGGTACAAAGTATGGCACAGACTGGGTGATTTCTGAGTAAATATAGCTGCCATCATTAGGAGGTGTGAACAATGAGCAGGTCCAGTGACTTTCCAAAATTATCTACATAGTAGCCAGAAAATTTTTATTAAGCCCTCTTTTTGCTGCTGCAAAAAATATGAAGGATGAGAATGAGTTTGGAGAGGAGGGGAAATGTTGAGAGTGAGAGAGATCAAGACTGTTGTGGGGTTGGGGATAAATCAGTCTGACCGATGGCTTCAGCATTGCCACATGCCAATGCTTGGAATTAAATGCTTTTTATGGTTTCTATCCTGTAATTCTAATGTTTAACCCTGTGCTGCTGGAACATCCTTTTTGCTAGTTTAACAATCTGCAGCTAGGATTTAAATTTAGTGATCTTCAGTGAAATGAATCTTGATTCTTTTTTTTTTTTTTTGAGAGATTTTTGCTATAGAGCATGTGCACATGTGTGCTTGCCAGAGACAGAGAGAGACAGAAAGACAAAGTGAGAAATCACCTCCCGGGGAGGATGATCATGCTGCAATCTCTTCTCGTCCATTCTCCTCTCAGGATGCTGGGCATGCATGTATACCTGTCCAGCATGTTTGGGACTTAAAACACGGTTGACTACGTGGGAGTCTAATGACATAACCGTTATGTTATCTACTGGTCCCAACTCTTGTTTCTTTCTTTCTTTTCTTTTCTTTTTCTTTCTTTCTTTCTTTCTTTTTTTTTTTTTTTAGAGGTTTTTGCTACAGGGCATGTGCGCTTGCCAGAAAGACAGAGAGAGACAGAGACAGAAAGTGAGAAATCACCCCCCAGGGAGGATGGCCATGCCGCAATCCCTTCTCCATTCTCCTCTCAGGATCTTGGACATGCACACACACGCGTCTGGCCTGAGTTTAAGCCACAGGGTCTAGGACTCGAACTGCTGTCGACTACATGGGAGTCCAGTGACATAGCCATTATGCTAACTGCTGGTCCCCTGACTCTTGTTTCTTAAGATATATGCCTTCTAAAAAAATTCTAATAGAGAGCACATGTGCTCACTGGAGAGAGACAGAGAGAAAGAGAGAAACAGATAGAGAGATAGAGAAAGAGAAAAAGAGAAAGTGAGAAAGGAAGGCCAAGGGCCATGGTCTTACTACAATCCCTTCCCTTCCATCTGTCTCTGTTTTCACGATTTTTGGCACACATGCACAGCATATTTCTCAAGATGTTGATTCTGAGACTCAAACTATGCAGTTGGCCATGTGGGATCCAGTCACCTTAACCACCATGCCACAGACTGGCCAGAAATATCTGTTTCTACAAGATATTCCTTATTATTTTCTGTGGCCCAAGAGTCACAAACAGCATGTAATTCAGTACTTTATATTTAGATAACAAATAGGAACACTATTGGATTCATTACTGATGTTTGAGTCAGTACATATTCTTTAAGGGAAATATAAAAACCTGTCACACAACTAAGCTTTCTAGCTACTTTTTCTCTGCTAAAAATACAAATTCACATTCTTAACCTCTGAGTTAAGCATCCACATTTTCAGACAACTTACTGGTATAAATATGAACTAATGCAAACTATTTAAATACTATTTTCCAAAAGGCAAACACGACATTTAACGACTACAGGAGCACTATGGTGACTCTTATTGATGTTTCTTTCTGTATCTAATTCCCTGTGGGCTCTGTTCACACAAATGCATGACAGGAATTTCCCTTTGCTTCCCATTGAACCAGTCCCATTGCTAGGCTGATACCATCTGGCATCCAGATACTACTGCTGCCTTCTGCCTGCTTGCTTTCCTTCTTTCTCTCCTTCTTCCTCTTCCTCTTTCTCTTCTCCTGCCCCCTTCCTCTTCCTCCACCTCTCCTTCTTTGAACATGGCTCACATAAAACTTATTTTTGGCAAAATGTTTAAGGCCTGAATATAAGGGGACTTGAAAAAGTTCACAGAAAAATGGAATTAAAGTATGAGATTTAGTGCAAAAAAAAAAAAAATCTGTGCATAGTTTTTCATAATATGCATTTTCTCTGAGCTTTTTGAAGAGCCCAGTGTGTTACATGGAAACACAAAGAGAGTTTTCTAACCGTGCAAAATTGTTGATCTAAAGTCTAATAAGATAATTCAAGATTTTAAAGAAACGCAACACAAGGCACAAGGACTATGCAGTTCTACCTTTGAGAGGAAGGCTTCCTTATGGTGTTCCACCTGGTGTATACCAGGCTGAGGCTGGTTACAATGGCTGTGTTGGCCACAAGGCACCCAAGGACCCACCATAATTATTGTTAGTTACGAGTCATCAAGAAGAACTACTGGCAACTAAGATGTATCTGGGAAAATTCCGGCTCCTCGGAGGGCCCAGTTAGTCCTCATTTCCACTAGCTGGGATGCTGTACTTTGGAGATCAGGAAGTCTGCAAAGGGAAGGGCAGACAGCTGGAGCATCCAGGCCCTGCCTTTTTCTAAATCCAGGCTGCCTTAGCAAATTACACCTCTGGCTTGTGAGTGGCCTAAAAAAGCTAAGGAAATGAAAACTTCCCTTGTCTTCCAAGTCAGATCAGGCTTCTTTAGGACAGTTGAATGACTTCTTGTTCAACATTTCTTTAAATGTCCTGGAGGTCATCACGGCATTGTGTTTCCTCAAGAAGTTAAGCTGTCATAAGGGTCATAATATGTACTTGCCTTGAGATGGTATATCTCAATTAAGGCTGAGAGCAAGGCGTAAAAATAAGAGAGAGCAGATCTGTAACTTGTTGTAGCTTGTATCTGATTAGTGATATGATTGTACCATGAATATACTGGGTTGTCAGAAAAGTCATTATGCACTATGCATAGAAAAATGACTTTTCTCATGACCCAGTCAAAACATTGTAGTTCTGATTCCCCATCAAATTTTTGAGGTATTAAAAAATGACCATAAAAGGCATTTCCATATATTTTTCAATGGAAGCAAGAGGATGGGTTCAGTCTGGCACTGAAATAATGTATCCTAAACCCAACCACACTCTTATTAGCTGGAGGCAAATTCAAAAAGGCATACTACAAATATTTTTTTAAGAAAAGAATTATTGGGGAACCAGCAGTTAGTGTAATGGCTATGTTACTGGACTCCCACGTAGTCGACTGTGGTTCACGTCCCGGACCCGGTGGCTTAAAACTCACGCAGGGTGTGTGTACTGGCGTGCCCAAGATCCCGAGAGGAGAATAGAGGAGAAGGGATTGCAGCGTGACCATCCCCCCTGGGGGTTGATTTCTCGCTTTCTTTCTCTATGTCTCTCTCTGTCTGTCTGGCGAGCGCACGTGCCCTATAGCGAAAATCTCCCCCCACCCCAGAAAAAAAGAAAGAAAAAGAATTATTTTACTTAACTTTATTTATTTATTTAAATTTGATAAGAGAGGGAGAGGGGGAGGGGGAGGGGGGAGAAACAGAGATATTTCTGGCCAGCCTGTGGCATGGTGGTTAAGAGAGAGAGGGAGAGAGAAAGTGAGAAAGCAAGCTGTCAGGTCCAAAACTCTAACCTCAGTTGGCCTTGTGGGAGTCCAGCACCCTCAACCACCAGGCCACCTGCCTGCCCCTGCACTGCAATTCTTAACAGGGGGAACTCCATCAGGATTTTCCCATCCCTCTTCTAGTACTAAGATGGCACTGCGGCTACCCTTAGAAAATTGTGACTCTCCTAGGACATTATATTTTGTAGACGTCTGTCTCCAATAACAATTTTTTTTCTGTGTTAATTGGGTGGCAAGGACTTCTATTTGTGTCTTTGCTGACACCCTCTGAAGCAAGTTCATGTATTGAATTCATTTACAAGATTGTGTTTGACGAACTTCATTGGCTAAACCCCTCCATGGCTTGTTAGGTATATCTTCCTGTTCCATAAAGTTTTAGTTATTTCTTGGTAATTCCATTCTTATTTATATATTTTTTTAATTGTCAGTGGGTATGTGTATTTTCCAGAGAGAGAAGGAAAAAGCAGCCCCAATGGGGTATGCTCATACTACAACCCCTTTTCCTCCATTTCTCCAGCCTGTCAGGGTTTGGGGCATACAGTGTTAACCCATTGTTTCCCT
>NW_006203569.1:244978-345461 GCF_000334495.1 Tupaia belangeri chinensis
CCTACATTTTTTGGTTATTAAAAGTGCCTAACATTTAATAAGGGTATCTCCATATGCTACAGACTTCAATCTAGTCATTTTCCTGTATTAAAGGCGAGTGATAATATTTTCATTTTCCATATGGAGGAACAATTGATATTTGCTGCTTAACTACAGAACTCTCCACTGTTGGCTGAAGCCAGAGTATGGGTGAGAGCATGGATGAGTTCTGGACCAGTGTTCCTGCTTCGCTGCAGCAGTGCAGGAGTGACAGCCACAGCTTCTGAACATTACCATTTAATTCAAGCAGTAAGAGTCTCTCTGGTGAAGAGATGACTTGCTGACAATATCTCATTGTTTTCATTACACGTTGGAGAGGACTTATAGGTTGCCACAAATACTTAGACTCTGGCATATACGGTTTTAAAAAAGAATGAATCAAGAGATCATCAAAATTATGTTTTTAAATTCAAGATCCATAAAAAAAATAATGTGACACTTAGGACCTTTGCTAGGGTTCAGCATAGTAAACATGTAAAGTATATTAAAATGTGGAAACCATACACCTTTCATTGCATTCTTCTACTGCTGTCATTTATTTCATTTTAGTGTAAAAGTAATTATTATTCTGTGCCTAATAGTATACATTTCCTTTACCTTGCACCGGCGCTCCAATTACAATCTACTTCAATCCAGATTAATCATGCCAAGATGGCAACGCCATTACAGTAAGTATAAAATTTAATAGTCTAATATATGGCTATACTTTCAATGGCTAAAACGATGTGTTTAACTACTGGAGGGATTTTACTAAGATTAAAGTTCAACATAATGCATTTTAATCAGACCTTCAGTAGAAAACAGTTATTACACAATGTGATTGGCCTTGGTCTATAGACTACCACTGCAAAAGCATTAAGCTCCACTTACAGCTTTCATTTGAGAGGTATCTTGTAATGGGAAAGATGTGTAATGACAGAGGTATACTGTTTTCATTTATCTTCAGCTCTGTTATATTTAACATCAACTAAAATGCAATATTGCAATATTATTGTCTGTGAAATATTACAGACAAGACTATGTTTTGGGCTGAATGGCAAAAGACAGCATACAAGGAGAGCAGAGAGTTTATATAGGCAATATAATAGCTATCTGGTTTTAAACATACTTAACTCCAGAACATATACAAGGAGTAGCCAGCTCCAATTAACATTGCATCTTTCTGTGTCTTAAATAGGACCTCAGTGGATTAAGGAGTTAATGTCTTTCTAAAATGAACTGCTTACTTCCTCTTTAGCAACCAGAAGGACTACCAAAGTAGGTATTGGCAGGAGAGAGACAAAAAAGTGTGTATATATTCACTTAAAGATTACTTTGTGAAATAACCTTTGCTTCAAAGTTTTGCAATTGTTAGTTGCTTTTTCTCGAAGAAGTAGAAGAGATTGCTGTGGTAACTTCAGGGTGCAGAAATAGGTTATGTTTTGGTTAATTGTTATTTTAAGTAAGAAACATGTTACCTAATATATGTACTTTTTTCTGTGAAATCGTGTGACATAATACCATATCCTGACAAATGACCTGTGGTGGTTGTACGAATCTTCATTTTGGATTTCTTGTTGTGTCTTTTGCTGTTTAGAGTGACGTTCAGGAAAACAATTTCTATTCTGTAAAACCACATCAGATTAGTCTCAGGATGAATCTGAGAAAATTCCAAATGTATTTGAATATGTAGAGTACAATGTTAATTTTATCTCTAGTAAAATGTAAACTATACATTGAATTTGGAAACCATTACGTCCTCTACACTCTGCACTATGAGCTCCTGGGAAGTAGGTGACATATCTCTGTACCAGTGAATAGTGTAGAATCTAGTACTTATATAATAGTAAATGAATTAATCTAGAACACTTCAACCTGAAAAATTGCTTTGGTTATAAATGAAATTGATCACTAAAATGCATTCTCTCATTTGTAAAAATGATGTAGCAGGTAAACCTACCAGTGTTTTCTAGTAGAATTACTGTATACTTATCAATCAATCATTTCATCTAATTTTGTCTATCTTTTTTGTTTCCTTTTCTGAAACATCTGGTGAAACTGTGTCTAGTGGACTTAAAAATTTATGGGCTCAGGACCAGCAAGAAGCGTAATGGCTATGTCGTTGGAATCCCATGTAGTCGACCATGGTTTGAGTCCCAAACCCGGTGACTTAGACTCATGCCAGGTGCGCGCGTGTGTGTGTGCCCAAGGTCCTCAGAGGAGAATGGAGGAGAAGAGATTGTGGTGTGGCCATCCTCCGAGGGGTGATTTCTTGCTTTCTGTCTCTGTCTCTCTCTGTCTTTCTGGCAAGCACACGTGCCCTATAGCAAAAACCTCTCAGAAAAAAAAAAATTATGAGCTTGATAAAATGGAAGAGGTATGAAAACAAGATCAAGTCCAGGGTTTTCTTCTGATACCAATCCCAGAAAGAAAGCAAAGGAAAGCTAATGAACTTCCCTTGCCGCAAATATGTTTTACTTACCCTTTGATTTACTGAGCAGTTATATTACAAATCTGGCAGATAAGAGGTGTGAAACGTTGCCCAGTCTTTCACATCAAATCACTGCTACATCATCAGATGTAGCTGGGCCTTCTCACCTTTGGCCCCATCTCAAGGGGAAAGAGGTCAGAAGAAAGAAGCACTACACCTTCAATTTCCTACTCTAGTCAACACTGAAAAGTATTTAGAGGCCAGTCATAAGTTTTGACAAACACTTTGGTAAGTCTCTAATTAGAAAGCCTCCAAAGTCTTTTTTCACCCTTGATAAAATGCTGACAGCTCAGACCCCATGAAAGCTACCCTGAGGGAGACACAACTTTTTAAAAACTAATCAGCTTCTAAAGTGGGCAGTTTGTGCCTTCAAAACTTACGAGGGTTCCTCTGACACGGCAGCTCCTTCTTCCAGTTCCTGAGCTTGTTTGTACCATGGCAGCTTGGCCTCTACCGGAAGTTTTTCTACGAATTAAGTGTGGGCACATAAAAGAGAAGAGGTTAGAATCAGTCTGAAATTTCAGGGAAATTCCTTTTTCTTCTAACTAGTTCTTAATTTTTTGCTGTACCAAGAGGTTACTATGTTGATAACCATAAGTATTACATCATTAGGTAAGTTGCCGCCTATGCATTTTATAGATGAAGATCTTATCAAGAAAAATAGAACTGGATTTTTAAAATGTTCAATAACATTAGTTTCTGTGTACATGCTTCCCCTTTACTATGTTGAATGGCAAAAGCAAGTCCTTCAATTATGAAAATCGTAACTTGGAACCAGCAGATGGCGTAATAGTTACGTTCCTGGACTCTCATGTAGGTGACTGCAGTTAGAGTCCTGGGCCCAGAGGCTTAAACTCACACCGGGCATGTTTGTGTGTGTGCTCAAAACCACAAGAGGAGAATGGAGGAGAGCAGATTGTGGCATGGGGCAACCTGGCCATTCCTTCGGGAGGTGATTTCTCACTTTCTGTCTCTCTGTCTCTGTTTATCTCTGTCTCTCTGGTGAGTGCATGTATCCTATAGCAAAAATCTCTCTCTAAAAAAGAAAGAAAGAAAAAAAGCATAACTCTGGGAACACTGGCTCAATCAAGACTCATCAAAGTATTAAATATCTTTTCACTATTACTCATTGAAATGATATAGCAATATCTACCATTGTAAATATTGTATTTTATGAAGTATAATAAATTATATCTTAATAGTTTCATAAATTCTGTTGTGTGTATGTGTTTTCCTTTTGGCCAACTGCGATCTACACCACATTGTCAAAAACAATCAAGGTCGGCTACTCTGAAATTTACAGAAAATTACTGCACATAGCTCATTCAAAACCACCTTAAGGCTCACAGACAATTGAAACATGCACATCTTAAGGTCCATAACCCATAATTTGATTCCTTTCACCTACTTGTTTAGCTCAGGCCAAACAATTCAGAACAAGTTTCTTAACTACTACCTGGGGAAAAAAATATGAAGGAGGAAAAGAAAGAGGGAGGTTCTAACTGCCCCTATAGAAGTAACTGCCAAAATTCTCATTCTGACATATTTATTAGGGTTCTTTATAGGCATATTTGCCTTTGCAGTATGAGCCAGTGAGGCTGTAGCACCATTTATAACTGTAATTGCAAAGATGAAAGAATTATGTCTATATATGCATACACCATAGAATTATATGGTATTTTAATGATGTTTAGAGAGCCAAGCTCACTACTTGGTTGTGAAGATGTAGATTTTATTCTTGATAGTTAACCACAAACTGCTTTTCTTTCTCTGAAGTGGCTTGGTAAAGATAGAACTAATAAATAATTGACCATTTTAAGTTAGGAACATCACTTCTGTCCATCACTTCCAGTAATTGTTTACAGAAACAAAATGGGTGAGAAATGACAGCCAAAGTCCAGGACTTGGCTGACATCTTAAACACTGGAATGCGGTGGCTGTGCATACACATCACAGCTACACCATCTCCCCAGTTAGGCGACTCGCTCAGTCAACGATGAAGCATTGAGTTTGGTGATAATAGTAAGCTTTTCACACTTCTGACTGGAACCAAGTCATGTCAGATGTACCCATGAGCATCTCCTCCCATATTTGAGGGTACTAACAATACTCAAGAAGTAAAGATAATAGTTGTCAAAAACTACCTTACTATATTCCAGGCACTAGGTTAAGTACTTTCTATGATATCTTATTTAACCCTCATATGATTTCTGAGATAGAGACTATTATCATCCCCATTTTATAGATGAAGAAACTGAGACATAAGAGAGAGTTATGCCTATTAAAATTAATCAAGTGCCAAAAAACATGCCACTTTTGTGTTTTGGGTTCCTTTTATACAATTAATTAAGGTTTCGTGGTGCAATTCAATTGTACTAAGGTCATCCTACAGCATAATCAAGAGCCACGCTGTGGCTAATAATTAGAGAACTATAATGGTTTAAAGAAGTAAATTAAGACAAAAATGGGAATCATATTTGACATTAAAATTTAAAGGAGGTGGGTTGGCCCCATAGTACAGTAGTTCAGTGCTGTGTGAAGGGAGCCAGATCCTACACGGCTGACTGCAGTTTGAATCCCAGTCCACTGGACACCTATACATGCACATCCAACATCCTGATGGGATGAAGAAATGGAAGAACAAGGACTGTAGCATAATCACACCCCAGTGTAGGGTGTTTTTTCTCTCTCCACCTCTCTGTTTCTCTCTCTCTGGAGAGTTCATGCATGCTCTGGCAATTAAAAAAAGGGGGGAAATAAATTGAAGGAGGCTGACAGTAAAGAGATCTTCTGATTGGTTCATGGCTTCAGATTTTTTTATTTAATTAACAAAGACTAGTAACAATGCTAGTGAAGAAGTAGGAGTAGCATTCACGTTAATTTGTAAGACCCAGTGCCATGATAATAAATCTTACTACATAAAACTTTTTTAAAATTTATTTTTATAAATTATCTGCAGTATTTATTAATTAGTATACATTTCAAATTTTCATTTTAAATTATGATTTAGGAATTCAGTCTCATAGTATTATTTTAATTGTTGATATAAAAAGCAAGTTTTCTGTTTAATCATTTTAAAGTATAAGACTTCCAATGTATATCAGGCTTAGCAAAGTAGAAACACTTGAGTTCACTCCTTTGTTTTTAACAGAAAGAAATGTGAATAGTAAGTTACATATATGTGAGTGGACCTCAAAAACTTTGTGGGGAAGTAGAATTAAAGTGTAAGTTCATTTTGGTGCAAACAATTTTTAAATCCATGCATACTTTTTTCATAATATGCATTTTCATGAACTCCTTGAACTCCTTGAGGACTCCTCCTGTTTCTTAATACCTTGTCCCTCTTAAAGCAGATACAGCTGATATTTTTAGAAACAGTCTTCAAACAACTTTATGATTTGGGAGATGATTATCCTATAGGTAGTGTTTTTTAAAAAATTCACAATCAAAACCATTTGAAGGATTTACAAAAAGAATCAGTTCTATATAGTAGAGTCTAAGTTATAAAAAATTATAACTAAGAATGCTTGGTGGCCAGCTGTAGTGGTACACTGGTAAGACACTGCTGTTTTGCAGGTTGAGGCCAGATGGGAGTCCTGGGTTTGATATCTGTCCTGACCTGAAGGTGGATGTGGTAGCATGTGGTTCTAATTCTAGCTACTCAGAGGAGTTGCAACAAGTAAAACTCTGCCTTCAAAAACAAAACAAAACAAGAAAAACAACTTGGTGGGACCAGCAGTTAGCGTAATGGCTGTGTCCCCGAACTCCAATGTAGATGACCGTGTTTTGAGTCCCAGACCAGGTGGCTTAAACTCATGCTGGGCGCATGTGCATGCATGCCAAAGATCCCGAAAGGAGAAGAGAATGGAGGAGAAGGGATTGTGGTATGGCCATCCCCCCTGGGGGGTGATTTCTAGCTCTCTGTCTCTCTGTCTCTGTCTTTCTGGTGATTGCACGTGCCCTATTGCAAAAACCTCTCCAAAAAAAGAAAAAAAAAAAAAACTTGGTGTGATCAGTAATCCTATTCTTGGAATATTTACCTAAGAGATGGGAAATTATCCTGTTGAAGAGAGAATTGCACATTCATGTTTACTGCAGCATCATTCATAACAACTAAGGCATGGGATCAACCTAAGTACCCACCAACTGATGACTGAATTAAGAAAATGTGGCACATATACACAATGGAATACTACTTAGCCATAAAGAAAAATATTCTCTCATATGACACTAAGAGAACAATCCTAGGAGATGTGATGTAGGACAAATACTATGTGTCTCTCTTAACATATTTTGCATGCCCATATTCTATGGAGGAAACAGAAGGACTTGATGGCATACATAACTAGAGCAATGTAGATACCAGAAGATACATGGGGGAGAGGAGTATTGTGTGTGTGTGGGGGGTGGTACTGTATTTCACATACAATAATGCATGTGAAAAAGTAGATTAGGTTATGAAATAGTGTATCATGGCAGAAAAAAATGTTGTTTCCTACTAAATATATACTTTAAGAAGGCACCAAAACCAAAAGTTAATATAACTATCATAAAATATGCACAACATAATGTAGTATTCAATGCCAAATAAAATAAATTTGCCTGTGTAGATTTGATTATACACTCTATTTATGCACTCTATTTATGCTTCAAAAAGCCATACTGTACCCCACAAAGATGTGCAATGATTATATGTTAGCCAGAAATCATGATTAAAAAAAGACTTCTAAATAAAGTTTATAAGATTTCTAAGAAAAAAAATTTTCCTTCTGACTAAACACACAATATATTTTTGTAAATGTTCCATAGACAAGTAGAAAAATGTAAACCTCTCCTGGAGGGATATTCAATTCCTCTATATTTTTGCTTAATGTTTTGGCTATTGTAACCATTCTGTTCTAATATATTAAAGTCTTTACATATTGAAAAAACTTGGATACATAAACTATTCCAAGGCATTTTGAATAGCACCTGAATACACATAACAAGTAAGCAACTGGTAATAAAGCACCTGTCAAGTTACCTTTGGGTTTATAGCAGGGAGTGGGTATGATGCATTCCTCCTTTATGTGGGGCTTTGTTTTGGGACTACAACCTCCTGTGTGCATTCCTCGATGGTCGATGCAGAGAACTACACGGTACCTGAGGCCCTGACCACACGTCACCGTGCACTGGAAAGAGATTGCAAGAGAGAAAAGACTCACAGGCAAAGCCATGTTTACTTTTCTTTACTTTATACCTAAGACTCTTAACATAAGGATTCCTTTCTGATGCCTGGTGTATTTCTATCACTTCTAACCAGTCATAGGATCTTCTGTTTGGCTTTTTGAGGTGAAGCTGGCTGAAAATAAGATTGGTTTTAATTTCTTAGCTTTGGATTAATGAGTCAGAGATCAGAAGCACCTACTGTGTGCAAAGTCTCTAACTAAGTACCAAAAAGAAGGAGAAGAGAAATTGTAGCCTGTACCCAATTTTAATGATCAACACAGCATTTTTTAGTTGCTTTACTAATGAGTGCCACGTTGAAAGTTATGGAAAGTGCTAGCTCCCATGTGAATACTAAAAAATGTTCAACTGCCATCACGGCTAATTTATATTGCAGTATAGTTGATGCAATTGATTAGATTGCAATGGGAAAAAATGTTTCAAGGCAATGTTTAATGGCCAGATGTAGATAGCACTTTCAATAGTTCTACAGGTCTGGTAGCATGTTGATATAAAAAAAAGTCACATAGAGATGTTGCCACAAGCCTCATGAAGCCTTCTATCATGTTTGTGACTCAGGGCATGTTGGCTCACTTACTCAAATTCCATCTCTTTTGTCAGTTTGTCCCTTTTTGTATTAGGAGCCAAAAATTAAAAAAAAAAAAAGACAACAACAAAAAAACTCCTAAGAATAACATTTTATATATAATTACAGCAGGTTTCTGAATATCCGTATTTGTTTGGCTTTAATTACCCTATTTAATTTCTGTTTTAATTATTGTGCTCTTTTCATTTCATTTCATCTTTTTCCCCTAGTGAATAATATACATAAACTTTAAGTTCACTCAAACCCTTTTAGGATATGGACAGAATATAATAATTAAAAAAGTAAAATCAGACATCTGGTCTACTGAGCTCTATCATCACTGCAGCATTGTAAGATTTGGGATCAATCATTCAACCTCAATTACTCATGAAAGACCTTTGTCTCCTTGGGCTATTTGAAGGAACATTATCTGGGGGAGCAATAGAGGCCTATTTAAGGAAATTGAAGAAATACATTTGAGCAGAAATCATATACTTTTGGTTGTGTTGGATGAGGGCATTCCTACTCTAGGAACTAAGCTGGTGGGCTTCTAGATGCCCTAAGAGGAGAATGTGGCTGCACAGAGTATCCTGTGGAGCCAGATGATGAGAGGGAAGAGTAGACTTACTCTCCTAATGAACAAAGAAAGAAGGCACGGTTACCGGAGACCACTCCTGTGCCAGCCATTTAGGGCAGTCAAAAATGTTGCAGGGCTGCACGATGGGCATCTTAGGGGTGTACATGCATTTCCACTCTTCCACTGAAGCGACACGCCCTTGGATGTCCTCCTCCACACAGGAAACTGCCCGGCTCTGGATGCCCCCCCCACACGAAGAGGAGCAGGCGGTCCATGGGGTGGCCTCCCACCTACAGAAGCAAGGGGAGTCATCAGGGCAGACATGTACATTGCCAGATCTCTTCAGTGACCTGTCATCCAACCCTAGTCCCAGTGCCTACTGGGATGACCGGGTTCTGAGAGTCTATTGGCCCAGAGGACCAAAGCCATCTATTGACTGAAATCTTATGAGTAAGAGAGGATTCAGCATTGGCAAAAGTGCTCTATAAACTGAAGCTCTGCACAAATGAAGAAGTTACAGTTTTCAGAGCTGTCTATAAGGACATCTGTGCTATCTGTATCCTACTCAGAAGAGGGTAGTTAGTCTTCAGTCCTTCTTCCCATAGTTCCAAGATATATGTATATATACACTCATTTATAAATGAATAAATAAATTATCTATATTTAATAAAATCCATTAAATATTTATGTCAAGATTAAAGATGGATAATCAGTTAGCACAAACAGTTTGCATTTGGGCTGCTATTTTATTTTCAATATATACTTTATTACTTAATTTCTGGATACTTTTGACAGAAGACGCTCAAAAAAAGAGATCAAGGTACCAAAAGTCTCTTTGTCCATTGTTTCCACATTCATCAGCTTTGGAGCTACATGGATTGAGCACAATTATGTTTAAACTACATCATCATTAAGCTGAGGAGCATTATTTACTTATGTGCTAACTGTTTAGAGATACTAGCTGCTAGAGTTCCTCTGGTAAAGAACTTTTGGAATTGTGAAGAGGTCTGGTTTGTGCTGGAAGGCTTATGATATGTGAATCTAGATATAGAGTTCAATAATGTAGAAAACAACAGTATTGTCAATCACATTGAAAAGAATTCCATTGATTTTTTTCAGAGCTCTATATAGTTGTAAAGCATTTGGGACCAGAGGCAAAGAGGTATCTTTGCCTACTTATTTTCTCTCCTCCTGTAGATTTAGAGAATGTAAAATTTCTAAAAACAGAAACTCAGGAATAAATGAGCTGAGCTTATCTTCTTACATATATTCTACTTGTTGAGGATTGGTAAAGAGCTTTAAGATTTCTCTTAGAATTACGAGAGATAAAATTTTAATGAGAGAAAAACAATATCACCGAGTTGAAGTTTCAACCATTAAATAGTTAAACTCAATAGCTAAATTTTAAAACATTGTACAGGTGTACCTTGGAGCCATTAAAATTCTCTAAGTAGGATTTTGTATATACTTGGAGTTTGATTTCTCTTCTCCATGAGCCTGACCAATGTGCATTTCTCAGTTACAGAGGGTTTTCCCTAAACTGTTCTTGTTTAGGCAACAACTGATATCTCTCCTGCCAACAGCTGAAACATGCTGCCAAATATAATATTTTCTTATGCATTTTTCCCCAGGATATGCATAAGAAACTGTCATCATGGGGAAACTGAGGTTCTCTGTTTAGTCCTTAGGAGACTTTCTAGTCTCGTTTAAGGGAATGAAGTGGCTCTGCAGAGAGTTCCTCTTCCAAAGGGGTAAGACCAACTCTCATTTGTCTCCACATAGCCCTCTGGAGGGCTTCTTTCTGGAAGTGGATAACAGGTCTGATTCAGAGTGAAACTGGGCTGACATGTAAGTACATATTCACATTGGACTGGATTTGACATGAAGTAAGAATATGTTTTTAAATGTACATTTAATCTCTTAGAATATTAAGATGCCATAAAAGAGCACGTTTCTAGTGGTACTCTAAAATCCTTAAGCTTGAGTAGCCTAAAATGAGAGAGATTAATTTCTGTCTCAATACTTTGACTTGACCATGGCATAACTTTACAAATAGTAATTAAGTATCTTTTCAATGTCAGTGATCACAGAAAGACAAATGAGGCTCATATTATTCCAAGAATTCATAGTATGGTTCCAGCATACAACTGCAGTTGTATATGTGAAAAATTGTTATTGTTATTATTACTATTATTAATGGGTAGAATGACCTTGTATAATGATCATGTGGAAATTTAAAGCAAAACATGTCTGGTGCTTTAAAGAAAATAAAACAAAGCCAAGAAAGTATCAGTCAGGAGATCTTAAAATAGTGACTAGGTAATTGCTTGGAATAAAAAACAAAACAAAAACAAAAAATGTCCAAGAATCTTGTCCTAGAAGAACAGTACTGAATTCATGTATCACATATTTTTAATTCCTTCAGTTTTTTAAAACACATAGTGTGTTTAAGAAATTCTCAAAATTAAAAATGATGTAGAAAAGTGGCATATATTAATTATGAATCAAGATAATGCATCCGATTACATTTTTATTTTATATTCAGGCATGTGTTATAGTCATAGACTGAAAACATCAAAGACAACCTACAAATTCATGAACTGTGTTTTGTATCTACACTTGTGGTCTTAATCCCATTTGAATAGTTTAAATAAGTAAATCCTTCATCCTTGATTAGTGGGTAGCGGCCATCTGAGAACCATTTATGAGCCTTAATTCTTCCTAAGAAATGAAAACACATTTGTAGAAACGGCTTCCATTTACTAAGACTATTTCAGTAAGGCAGACTATCTAACTTGAAAACTAGCTCAGTAATGGAAGTGCCATGGGTAGAAAGTACACCTGCTTATTTGCTCACTGTCCTTTCCCATTGTGATGCATGGATATGCCAACGCTGTGCCCAGGGACATGGTGCAAACAAACGTCAAGGGGGATCATTTATGGGGGAAGTTCCAGTTTATAAGAAATCAAGTTTAGCCTACACTCAGCATTAATTGTCAGAAAAAGATAAACACGTGAGGTCACAGATCAGATAGAAATTTTGCAGCTGCCATTATAGGAAAAACATATACTTGAGGATCCTTCTTCTGACATGCACTTTGCCTCTGTCTTACCACATGTGGCTTTCACACAAATGGCTACATGGGTCGTATGAGTATTTACAGATTCAGAAATTGAAATCAAATGACATCTTGGTTCAGTATAATTAATCTCTTGATTTTCTTTAAATGTTTTCAAGGAGAAAGGTTTGGGTCAAAATAGCAAAATGATATATCAGAAGCATTCTAAAGTTGATTATTGTCTGTATCAATATAGTCATAGGAAAGAGGGAGGGAACTGACTAGTGAGGTAGCCGCTGGGTGAAAGAACTTAAAACCACACATTGAGTACAAATGAAATCTTCCCTTTTCTATGCTATCATTAGAATGGTGAAAAGTGAGTTCCTGCCAGTCACCAGAAGTAATTAAGTAGATGATGGATAACAACTTGTTCCGGTGTGTATATTACATGAATATCTGAATGTGTGAGAATACACATGCATTAAATATACAATTAATATTTGTGTAAATATATGTTTACATGTTCATGGTGTGTGTGATTGTAGGGGAAGGAATGGGAAAATGAAGCATCACTGGGCAGTTGGATTAGATGACCTCAGGGGACCTCTATTTATATGTTAATCCATTAGCATTGGATTAGATTGAGAGTTTTTAATCAAACTTTGCTTTATTCTACAGTTCAGAATAAATTCTTTCTCTAGACTTGGTTTAGTTTGGGACTGAGCAAATTTCTGTGGATTATTCCAGCTATTTATGATGTGATTAAGTCTTGATTCTAAATAAGCAGTTGACTCCCTAAGGGCCAAATAAGTAAAGAAAATAGAGCAAAGGTCTATTTCAAATGCAATTCTAATTTCTGCTATTTTTGGAGCTGTTTCCAATGTGGCAGGCAACATACTCAGTGGCTAGTACATTCTTCAGCTTCTCCAGTTTTCTTATGAATACATTATAAAAAGAACAAGTTCTTCCAAAAGCTTTTGAATTACTTTCATTATTTCTTCTAGTTTTAAAAATGTACTTCAAAAACCAATGCGGCACATTTAATTTTATGTTTTGGAAAAAATAAGATCTTCAGAATGTTCTGAACAACAAAGCTATAAAAAATTGCCTTTTGTACTTAATTATAATTCTTTTGAAATAAAAAGAGGACATTAAAAACCTTTCTGTAGAATAATGTCACACCTGGAATTCCATACTTGTGGTAATACAATATTATTTTAGGCAGTGTTTGTTTAACCGTTAGCAAGAGTGCTTTAATGACAAGGGTCCTATTTCAGAGGAAGCATAGAAAAGGACAAAGGGAGGGAAAGAAAGACATAACATAGACCCATACGCTGTAACTAATCAGAGTGAATTACTGTGTCCACTGCAATGTAAAATGATTTGATCTTCAAGTGGTTTTTGAGTGACAAGCTTATAGTCTAAGCAGGCCTATATAATTCAAAAGCAGAACTCAGGGTGGATTGCAAAATATACCATCTACCATCTTATTTTTATAGAAAAACACAGTATCTATATCTTTCTCTATGTGTGTATATATCTCTATATATCTATATCTCTATAAAAGCAGAAGACTGATTGGCTAAGTCTAACATCAGGATGATTGATTTACGTACCGAGGAAGGGGATGGTAGAGGTCATAAGGCATGATCTGCTTGTATCCGTCACTGTTAGGAACAATAATGCCAACCCTCTGAGTAGAAGGTACACACAATAAAATAAACACTAAATGATTACATTATACACAATTTTTATACAAGTGCAAAACATTAATAAATCACCTCTGAAAAACAACACTGAAACAGTTCAATATCTTTATCCTAGCGTTTGCTTTCAGATGGGGCAAGTTCTTTGAAAGGGCACCATTTACTGTAATTACTTCTCCGATGCAAGCAGGAAATACCACTGGAAAGGGTGGTGGCAAGAAAACTTGGCACCTCATCATTAACTATGACACAATAAGCTTGTAAATATTCTTTAATCCCCCAAATTATACATCCTATGAGGTCATTATTATTACCATCATTAATGTTACTTCCAGATGCTCACCAAGTAATTAGAGTTACCCTCTCACCTCTGATGAAAGAGAGAGCTATCGAAATAGGAGAAATGTACTCAGAACTGACAATACTATGCATCATGCATTAGCAAATAGGTTTCTTCACTTGGAGGATCTAAGGAGTTTACTAATACCTGGAAAACAGCCACCTGGGTATTTTATAAGGGGGAGGAGAACCCTAAATATAGTAGATAACTATCAGCAAAGCAATTCTCTACCAAAATAAAAGTAGGTAGTCAAAATAAGATTATGAGAGGATTTTTTTTTTGGTGGTCTATAAAATGTCATATAGTGTTAACTGCTATGCTATGGTATGGTGGTGAAAGCTGTGAGTGCTGTGGCTGTTGCTGGCATATCTAGTGCCTTGAGAAACTTCCTGTGAGGTTTAGAGACAGAGTGGAGGTTGAAGGAACCATAAGAAATGGCATTAAAAGCTATAGGATGTCCCCAGAGGCCTTTAGGACTCTGATAAACAACACAAGCCTACTTCACTTATTTAAGCTAATGCTCCAGGTGGTGAGATTGAGTCTTTTTCTTGTGATCGATTTGTGACTTCTAGGTTTTGTACAAGAGGGCGAGTGCAACAGAGCCTTTATCAAGAGGGAAGATGGGGAAAGCTCTATGCATGGACACAGAGCATGGTAGAGCATAAGCTGAAGGTGTTCATTTGCAACAGACAAGTGACAAGAAGATCCTCTTCTGAATACTCAGGAACTCATATATTCTTTCTAGGCCCCTGGGAGAGATGAATAGGTATATACTTATGTAGCTATATAATATCTCCATACCCAGTATAAATGTGTTTATATATTTAAATAAATTACTAAACTTGTGACCCCATCCTCTGATAGATTTTGTTCTTTGCACACGGCTAGCAAATCTATGTGTGTGGGTAGAAAGAGTGAGCTTGGCACACTGAGGAACAGAAAGATAAAATGGCGTTGACTGGAGAGTGTGAAAGGTAAGGAGAGAGGGATAAAGAAAGAGGCCTGCACAGTTTCTGAAGAAATCACTAAACAGTAACGGGATACATGAAAGAAATTACATTTGTTTTAAGACAATGGGAAACAAGGCGATGAAGATAATATCCATTCCAAGGAAGATCACTGGAATACTAATTTATTTTACTTGACTACCTTTTCTGTATTTGTTTGTATCACTCCATTTTTTTATATTCATTTGTAGGACAAAATTTTTCGTGGAGTGCATGTGCATGAGTATGTGTGTGTTACTCTTAACTAACCATGTTCATAAGACTGGATTCTACCTTTTGGACATGGCTCTTCAACACAAACATAAAATGAATATTTTACTAATCTTTTCTTCTTGATTTTTAGAATTTAGCTTCCTATCCTTTTCTACTTTTTTCTGATAAAATGGAATGTAAGCCTGATTCTGCCTTTTGTTAGAGTCATGTGATCTCTTTGCCATAATTCTTACATCTAGTAATTATGGGGATATTCTTTCTAAAGGGACTATCTTTTAAAGAATAGCAGCCATCCAAAGTCCATCAAATAACGCTGGACATACACCTTTATCC
The DNA here is from genome assembly GCF_000334495.1 of Tupaia belangeri chinensis. Taxonomy (NCBI): domain Eukaryota; kingdom Metazoa; phylum Chordata; class Mammalia; order Scandentia; family Tupaiidae; genus Tupaia; species Tupaia belangeri. Next base: position 260,514 of record NW_006203569.1, read on the forward strand.
AACAGCTAGTCAATTAAGGTATAAATCAAATTGACTTTGAAGTTATATTTTACCTGACCTTAGAATCTTTATTCATGCCTACAGCAATTTGTATATGCAGAGATGCATACCATTGCTTTCCTTCCTGAAAAAATTTATGACTATAATTTGTCATCTTCAATATTAGAATGAATTGTTGCAGATCTCTCCAGTTGATTTATCACCTGCTGATATTTACAATGAAGACAGTAACTTTGAAGGAGATGAGTTGAAGTGAAGAAAGGGAATGAAAAGAAGGGTGTATAGAATTCACGATGTTGGTTGGGTTCTGCTTTGGACTGATTTAGAAATTATGTTTTTGTTTGAACAGGAACTTTAAACCTGGATTCAGCAAAACTTAGCTATATTTATCTTTCTATGGTACAGGTCATGGTGAAGACTCATAAATGACTCTGAGGCACCTGTGAAAACAGAAAGGTATCAAAACAATGGTGCTCTGTACAGTCTGACTAATGCATATTCATGACCATGGACTCTGTTCTCTCAGGGTCTGTGCTGTGGCTCTGTCCTTCCTCTACACTGTCATAGAGGGGAAGGCACTCCTGCCTAAACCTAGCCTCCAATGGTTTACCTTTAGTATGCTTTTATTCCTTAGGCAACTTAAAGATGTTCTCCCTATAGCTAGGTCTCCGTTTGGGTGTGTAAGTACTCATGAATGCATTCAGACATGTGTCTGAATATGTGCATAGTGGGAAAGGAGGTAGAAATGATTTCTAAAAATAATCTAAAAAGGCCCCATGGGTAGCACGGGGGTTAAGAGGGCGAGATCCCACATGGCTGACTGAATAGTTCAAGTCCCAGATCTGGTGGCTTGAAAGATACACTGGGTGCATATGCTTGCATACTCAAAAATCCTGACAGGAGAATGGAGGAAAAATTATTGTAACATGGCCATCCCCCCAGGGAGTGATTTCTCACTTCTCCACTCCCTGCCTCTCTGTGGCAAGCACATGAGCCCTGTAGCAAAAACAAAGAAAGAAACAAAAACCCACGAAAGAAAAAAAAGAAAACAAAACAAATGCCAATGGAAGATAGAAGAAACAGCTGACTTGGAGGTAAACTACTGATTCTGTATGGCCTAACCAGTCCTGACTACTTGTGTACTTTTTACACTTGGCCATGATGTGACTCCATCCAAAGCCTCTATCATCAAGGGTTTACGTGGTGAAAAGAGAAAGTGAAGATGAGGAAGTGTTCATTTGGAGTAATGTGGTGTGAACAGAAGAGACATCTACCGCATCCTCTTAAAGTACATGCCCCGCTGAATTGTCCAAAGACAAGAGAATGCTTCACTGTTATGATGGGCTCATACAAAGAAATACTATGCAGCATGTGGATATGAAGCTTTTGGAACCACTTTAAACGACATGGAAAAATGATCAAATGTCAGCTGAAAAGAAAAAGGGAAACAAAATGATCCACAATACAAAGAAAATTTGTGTGTTCATATATTATCTATATAATTATTTTCATAAAGTCTGTATATATATGTCCACATGTACACACACATGCGAATACCTATGTACATGTTCATATATATTAGAAGAATATGTATCAATAGTAGTTGGCTCCTGGTACTTGGGTTTTTTTTTTGTTTTTTTTTTGCTTCTTTTTGTATGTTTTTCTTTTGTCCAAGTTTTCTATAATACATTACCTTTTATAATCTCAGCAGTTAGGATATTCAAGTATAAAGTATAAGATAGGAATATTTAGAATCATGATATAAGTGCAAGAAATGAGATTATCATCTCAAATCCCCTATGTCATTTAAAGATTATTGTGTCTTTTGGCAGAAATAATCTAAAAAGCATCCTTAGAACAATATTCCTGACTTAAAAATCAAGCCCAAATCAGGTTCACATTACTCAGTTGTGGAATTTACATATTGTGATAAACTTCTTTCTATAAGAAAAATCCTAATGCAAACAACTTTGTGGATGCCAAGGTTTTTTTTTTTTTTTTTTTTTTTATGAAAATGAACCAGGAGGCCCTTCAAAGTTTTCCATAGTCTCTGTCAGGGGATATCTCAGGATGTCTTGCTTCTTGTCCTGAGCTGCAGACCTTCATTTTGGGTTCCTGATGGTGGATGTGCTCTTGGCTTTCCAGGCTCAGTGCACCTCCAGTAGTCTGTTAACTTCCCCTGCAAAGTGCCTCTCCCTGTGATCACCGTTACTGTCCATGGGCTGTGTGCTCCTATTCTACTTACTGGGGGACCTTGTCATTCCTCTTGCCCGTGTTCCCTACAAGAACTCCATTCTTCTAGTTGTCACCTCAGCATTAGCTACTTTCACCAAACACATCTTCCGTCTCCTGCAGACAAGTTTCAGCCCTTTTGCGTGGTCTCCTCACTGACCTTTCTGCGTGCAAGCGTTCATTTCTCTTTTTTAGTCTACTCATTGCTCTCACAGCAACTGATATTTCACTTCCAAACCCAAAGGTCTTTAGTGACTCCATAATGTCCAGCAAAGCTTCTCAGTCAAAGCTACCTCTTCAAAAGTCTTACCTATTTTCTCTCTAGCCAGTTATTCTCTGTTCTTCTTCTAAACACCCCCAACACTAACTCTTTTCATTCCTTTTCATTGTGTACTACCTTCTAACTATGTACAGATTTTCCTTTAATTTAACATCATGAGGCAGAATTCATACTGATTCTTTACTGGATATCTTTAAAAAGTGCCCTGCACAAAGGTAATGAATGAAATCATGTCATCAATGTATAGATGCAAAGGCAAACCACACAACTACTTTCCAGAATTAAAACAAACAAACAAAAAGAAGGTTAAGAAATGGAAAATGAGAGGAAGATCTAACTGCCACTTGCACGCATAAGTTTAGTATTCCTCCTTGTGCTTGCCAGCTCCACCATCTTTGAGAAGACAGTCTGTTTTGAGGGCAGTTTGGCAGCTGAGGAAGACTGTTCAGGTAAGTAGGGGAGATTGGCTAATGTGAATCAGAGAAGAAACAGATTAATGACAACTACACTTCTAGCTTACTTAATTCTGTATCTTTCCATTGAGTATCTCCAAGAAATAATTATAAAACTCTCTTTGAAAACTTTTCTTCTCTTTCTATCTCATGTGCCTTTTACATATCATACTGCTTTGTAGCAGTAAAATTCAACTTGCCTTGAACAGAGTTGGGGTTCAGACTCTAATCGATTGATCATTGCCTTTGCCATGGCACGAAGCACAGAATCTGGTAAAGGGTAGATACTACTTATTTTTCTAAGTAAATGAAATTGAGAGTGGTAGAAGGTATTCTGGCCCAGAAGATGGTATTGTACTTCTCTAAACAGCTCCAAGACAATTCAAGTACGAATATATTATAACAAAGCTCTTCCTAAGCAACAGCATAGAATAGAGCAAGAGAGAGGTGATAAAAAAGCTGTAAGAGACTAAGCACTTTGCTTTCTCAGGGTATTAGAGCACAAAGGATCATGGCACAATGAGAAAAAGAACCTTCTGAGAGGTTGGGAGGATTGTCAGAATTCTCTCTGCTATTTTCTTTCTATATAACCTTGCGTTTTTTACATCTGGGCTTCTGCTTTGGACTTCTCTAAAAATCTAAGTATTGGTTGAGATCAGAAGTTTTAAGATGAAGTAAGGATGAGTGCTTGGAAACTCATGCCATCAGACTCTATCTTACCTGCCTCAGGTGCTGCTGAGGGCAGAACTTAGAGAGAGCTACACGAAGATGATTATTGCAAAATCTCTCCTGCTCTGACAGCTCATGACTTTATAAAACACAGTGTACAGTGGATTCCCTAACAGAGTCAACTAAAGGTTCAGCAAATAAGTAACTACTCTATACATAGATCCTATTTTTATTTTTAAACTCAGTAAGTGATAAGTAATGCTCATTTACCTGGTCTGCACTGGAACCAGACCAAGAGAAGCCTACTTCATTGTTCTTATCTGAAAATATTTTCTTTTTGACTCAAATTCATTTCCTGATGTAAGACTAATCACAATGAACTAACCAGCACACATGCCCTATGGCAAAAACCTCTAAAAATAAAAAAAAAAAAAGAGCATAATGATAATGCCTTTTCTATTAACTCAAAGGCTATTTAAAAGAATCACATACATCATTACACTTTAAAAAACTTTAACACATAATATAAGAAGGGATCTTACTACTAGTGATGAGTTAACTTGGTGGAAGTACTGAATTGCCTCGGTATCTGAGTTGTAGTTATCAGGCTGTCTGATTATATGTGGAGTAGCTGTAAACTTGGGAAGGGTATGATCATGCTTTCTAAAAATGCCAGAACTGTGGTTTATTTACCTTGTTACAAATAGTGTATAAAAGCAGAAATGAGATTTTAAGGTAGTTATTCTATTTTTTTTTCTTTTTTTGGAGGGGTTTTTGCTATAGGGCATATGGGTTTGCCAGACAGACAGAGAGAGACAGAGAGATAGAAAGCGAGAAATCACCCCCCAGAGGGGATGGCCACACCACAATCCTTTCTCCTCCATTCTCCTCTTGGGATCTTGGGCACACGCGCCCGGCGTGAGTTTAAGCCACTGGGTCCAGGACTCGAACCGCGGTCGACTATATGGGAGTCCAGCAACATAGCCATTACGTTAACTGCTGGCCCCAAGGTAGTTATTCTTACCACTTACTCATTAGCTGATCATAACAGTATATTTAAGTGAGGTTGATCAAAAGGAAGAAAGCCATTATTTTTCTAAATCATTTATCTACTTCAATAAAAAAAGGGTATTTTCATGACCAAGAAAATACTTAATTATACCTTAATTGCTAAATCAATCAATCATTTTCTAGTCTTTACATTAGATTTTCCTTTTTAGAGAGGCACACATGGTGTAGATCTTACATCAATTAAATGGCGAGGTCTCACGGCTGCTTACATGGGGCTTAACAGACACTTGCGAACTGAGTATTCAAGAGTTCTTAATTATCTTAATTTATATTTTAAAAATCTGATAAATGTGATTTACTTTCCCAATGATATTTTCCTAGGGATAATGTTTCCTGTTGTTAAAACAAGAAACAGGGAACTGCCTTTCTGGACCCATAGCAAATTCTAGAGTTTCATCTTTTCCTTTCATGGAGGAGAAAGCTGATTTCAAGCGTTCAGGAGTTTCTCTGAGGGGGTAACATCAGCATGATCATAGCCACAATCTTGGTCAAAAGAGCTGTAGCAACTAACATTTAGTGAGTGCTTATCACGTGTCAGGCCCTCTGCGAAGCTCTTTAAAAGTCTTACGCCATTTATTCCTCATGACAACTTTATGAGGTAAGTACTGTTATTACCATTACTTCACCAGGATAACAACCTAGGCTTAGTGTGAATAGGTAAATTGCCAAAAGCTATTCAACTAGTAAGTGGCAGAGCCAGACTCTCAAGCTAGGCTGTTGTACTCCAAAGCTCCCACTCCTAACTCAGGCTATATTGCTTTCGACTAGTTGGTCATCAAGTTAGTGTGAGAATCTAGGTGTTTTACATGCTGACTACACATAACCGCCTCTCCAGAAGCAGACTATTTTGTTACAAGTGCATTAAGATTCAATTATGAGATTTTTGTTTTCCCTCACTTTGGTTGGTCTCTGCCTAGGGATAATTTATTCAATTTGCAGTTAAACTCAATGGAACTGGACAAAAAAGAAAGTCCGCATGAACGCACCAAGCACTGCCTCTTGGGGCATACAAGTTTGGGCATTCTCTTAGGATTGTTGTTCTGAATACCTTGAGGGAAGAGGGAATCTGGATACAGTTTCAGCTAGAAACAGACTTGTGTGCCAATGATTGTGACTGTGATAGTGTGATGAGTGAGAGCTTTTTTCACTTGTTTAGCTCCTGCCAACGTAAGACCCAATGCGAGGTCTGTGCCAAAAAAATCTAAAAAGGTGGCTCTCTGATCTTCCCACAAGCAGTGTCATGCACAACTTCCCCTAGACAGCCTTCACAGTCTGACCAGGCTCAGACGAAGACACAGAAGGGCAAATGTTGCATATATCACAGTGGAAGCTGCTCTGAACACATGAAGTGCTTATTGCAGAACTAAAATGAGTCTTTTTAGTTATTCTTGAGCCATAGGCACACACTTAAAGGTTTTCAGGCCGCTTGATAAACCTGATCCTTCTTCTAAGAGATAGAAATGGCACAAACCACTGCACGAATTCCAAAAATATTTTCCCTGGTGTAAGACAGCACTGTAATTACAGCATGGTAGCAAGTGAGAGGATTTACATTTGATTAGTTACATGGGAAAGGCTCATAACATAGTGTTAAACATATAAAGCTGAAAACAAGTTAAATATGTAGTAGATCCCTGACATGCTGAGAGCTATGTCTTTAGACTTCTGGGAGTGCCTAAGTTAGGACTTCCACCAGAACGTATAATATACTGTGTATAGAACATACGATGGGCCCAGTGATGTCATAGTTCAGAGTCGCCAATAAAAAACATTATTAATTTTAGCTAAAAGTCATTAAATCTTTATACTTCACTTTCTCTTCACTTTCCTTATAAGCATTAGGTTTTGGCTCCTTTTTTGAGACCGCTTTTGGCTAGGAAACAAAGTATTTTATCACTTCATAAAAACGACTGCATGAATGACAACAGGAGAGAGCAACAAAGCCCTCTTGGGATGAAACTGCTGGGCAGTGGGGCTCAATTGTGGTCTTATAGTGCAAGTGACTTAAATTTCTGCCTCAGCAAAATGAAAAGTTACTACATGTCGTGGGCATTCAGGTTTGCCTTTAGAAGAACAGAAACCAAGAATGCTAAATCATTTAATTCCAAGTGTCTGCCATAGAGAGCATGATATCATCTGTATTATGAGCTACAGACAGGACTAGGAAGAAAGCAAGCAAAAGCATTAACAGTGGTTATCTGTGGGCATTGGGGTTATTAGTGAGTTCTGTTGTTTTCATTATAGCTTTAACTTACCAATATTTCTAAGTTAGCTTTTAGAATCAGACTAAAGCAAAAAAAAAAAAAAACATAAAAATTATTTTGAACAGAATAGGCTAGATGTCAACAATCTCTTTGGCCTCAAGAACCACTGGATGAACTAAGTTACAAACATGGATGCCAATGAATATCAATGGTGAGCATAAGAAAGAGGGAAAATAAGCAGAAAAAGGAAAGTGGAACAAAAAAATGGGATGGGAAAGCAATGACAGAAGTTGACAAAAGGAAGAGAGACTGAGAACCAAAAAGAAATAGAGAGTAAGGAGTAAGATAAGGGGCCAGCAGATGGTGTAATGGTTTTGTTACTGGACCCCCCCACATGCTTGGCCAAGGTTTAAGTCCTAGACCTGGCGACCTGAAACTCATATCGGACTTGTGTGTGCATGCCCAAAATCTCAAGAAGAGAGTGGAGGAAAAGGGATTGTGGCATGGCCATTCCCCTTTGGGGGGTGATTTCTCTCTCTCTGTCTCTCTGTCTCTCTAGTGAGTGTATGCACTTTCTAGAAAAACAAAACAAAAAAACCTCTCCATAAATAAATAAATAAATAATGAATAGAAGTGACAAATTCCTAAGTCCCTTCCATGCCACACAGGCTATGTGCCTATCCCAGATCCTTATTAATTTAAGACAATTCTTAGAAGTTGGTAATGTATTTAGTAAGCTGTAGTGAACTTTCTAAAACTAAAATAATGACTTATAGTCTTGAGTTTGAAATTTAAGGGGACATTGACACATTCATAAGTAGTGATTTAGAAATATTTTGGTTATTGAAAGACCTTATAATTGTTGTGTATAAAAGCAAAATGGCATAATATTTATGATTAAAATTTTAGTTGATTAGTTCAAATGTATAACTTTTACTTATGCAATATATAGTGAAGCTATCTGGTAAACATAAAAAGTGGGAACCAGGAACTTTGGCTACTGATGGTCACAATTAGTTGTGGTTTTAGATGTGTAGTAATAAGAAAATTCTTATTATAGAATAAAGGTGGCTACATGAATGGGATTTTGTTTTTAAATACTGTAATAGACCCAAAATGCTAGAGTGATTACAGGAAAATGCATAAATATCTCAAAGGAAATAATAAATTTCTTTTGAAATTCAAAAATACATGACTTTGTACTAAAAACATCTGTATTTTCCATTTTTAGTTTCCGATTTTGGACACAGAACATCGGTTTAATGTCAGTATGTCACTCCTAATTTTATATTAGACAATTAAATATGTAGTTAGAAAACAGTTCCTTGAGGGTTTGATTTGGTGATGTCTGATGGGAGAGCAGACCTATTTTACAGCATCTTCCGTCTCCTTTTCTGGACCATCATTTCTCATTTTCTCTTGGAATTCAGAAAGATTGCTTTGATCACTGGTATGTAAAAGAGTTCTGTGAATTTCACAGCAATTTCTGAAGTATCTTAACCTCATAGTAACATACTTACATTTTTTAAAGCAATATTCCTTTAAATTTCTTCTACTGGTAAGCCTTAATTTCTAAAGCTTTGCCTAATTACTTCCTCAATAGAAATGTATCCTCTTGATGCTCGCCTCTAACTTATTGTGGGTCATTAGAAAAATCATGACTCACTTTGCATAGCAAAGTATGTCATGATTTTCCCAATGACCTAATATTTCTTTTTGCCTTTTTTCCACTTTTCTTTTTTTCCCTTTTTAAAATAAAATCCACCTGTCCTAGCATTCATATGTTTGAATTAGACATTGTAGACTATACAGGACATAGAAAAAGTGTAGATGACACAGCAGATTTTGATGTGGGATGGATTTTTGGTTTTGGAAATCAGAAATAGGCCAAAAATGTTACTCCAACAGGGAGGACTGGTTAAAAATTAGAGGGCAGAAGAATGAGTAAATTTCTCTGATAATAAATATTTTCTTCAAATTGCTAACAAAATGCTTCCAATTCTTAACTGATTTTCATGACCATTTCTTTACCAAAGTGTTTCCCTAGTGAAGGAAAACATTACAGAGTTGTGGGAGATGAATCCCTCACCTAGAGATAGATACACACATTTCCAAGCAAATGTGTAAGCCTTTCAGGCTCTTTTTAACTTAATTGACCTATCTGAACTTAGATAACTGTACTTTTCACAAACTGGTCTTACCATTAGAGGTAGGTATAAAAATAAATAAGCAGAATTCTAAAATAGAGTTGAATTCTATGGATTATAATTATCTTGGCTAAAAAATACTTTGAACACTTTATATTATATTTCCAAAATAAAGAAATCTAAGCAAAACTTAACAGTGTATTTAGTTTTTTTATCACACTCAATTTTTAATACATAATTATCTGGTAATACTATGAAGCTAAATTAATACATTTTGCATCAGATGTAGAATTTATAATTCATGAATATAATGTGAAAAGAGTATAAGAATACAAACATTTAAAAGTTAATAACAGAAAGCAGAAACTAAAACTGCATTTGTTTACAACCCATTAGAAGCCAATGATTTGCATCCACATTGCCAATGGTGTATTATATTTTAACTACATAAAGCCTTCTTATAATGCATACATAGTTAGTAAACTGTTATTTAAAAATAACATTGAGATGTTTTTAAGACATTCAAGGAATTAGGAAAAAGAATCGTTACATTTTGGACTTTATAATTGCTTTTATAGGGGAAGAATTTTCTTACTTACTCTCTCATTAGTTGAGGATAGCTAAGCTAAGTGCTAAGAAAGTCACCAAGAAGTGCTGGGATTGCAAAGGCAAGTATTACACCCACAGAAAAATTCTTGACCTCACTCCTATTACTACGCATTATCTGAGCTATTTCATTCTTCAGTGTGATGCTTGATCTTGCAAATAATTTGAGGTCCAGTTATAGTTTCCAAAAAGCAAACAATGATTCATGAAAACATCGTGTCTCTTTAAAGGTTCTAATTAAAAAGATGTTTAGAAGAATCTGACTACTGATCTGGCCATGGAGGTAGAGTGATGCACCACAATGCTGGAGCCATACAGAAGACGCGCTTTTGGACTCCAGGTTGATTTGAACATTCTAGGCATGTGTGTACATGCCCATGATCCTGGCTGGCTGGGAGGCTGAGCAGCTGGGTGGGATAGTGGTGTGAGAGTATTTTGAAGTCACTTGCTTTCCTTTCTCTTGTAACAAATAAATAAATAAACTTAAAAAAATCTCACTATTGAAAAGAAGTTCTATTTTCTCTTTAGCAAAGGCTGTGCTTGTTCAAAAGTAGCAGGACCATTCTAAGGCTGGTTTTGACTCTAATTAGTATGGACTATCTACAGGCTAGAATGGATCAGCCGTGACCCTGAAATATAGTCTGTTCTGATGATGTCAATAGAGTTCTGAGGACATTGTGCCATCGCACTGGTTAAGACTGTTGAGTACTTTATTGGCCTGTTAAGGACAGAAGCAGGGAACCAGAGTGAAAACAAGTCAGAAAAGAAAAGGACTGTCAAGAGTTCTTCACCTACTGCTTTAGAGAAAGAAAGTCCACAGCCCCTGAGCGCCTCATACAGCAACAAAAGCAAGGAGTAGGGTTTTGGGAACGTGATTATGAAGGGGCATTCGACAGCAATGCTTCTTTATTTTGTATTAAACCTTTTCATTTCAATAAGCTTACTTGAAATTTAATTTATGTTTATGATAAATAGAACTACTAAATTGGACTGACCTGGCTGGACAAGGATCCAAGTTGCACTCCTGAAGCTTGGGCTTGGGTTTGACGTTTTCTGGGTAATAGTGACAGTATTGATCAGCAACCACACGGTTGCTCCGAAGATCGTAACACTCAGCCGATGTCAGCTGGTAACCTGTAGTATCAAACCATCCCGGCAAAGTTTAAATGCACATGGTAATGTAATATATTTCTTTATGCTTTTTGGCCATTTCTCACACATTAGTGAAAATTATCCCCTAATGCCCCAGTCATTTCCAGGAAAGAGATGTAATTGGAAAGCTCATTAATTTTTGCAGACCTCAAATACTGCATTTTTCTTAAGTAATCTACTCAAACTTTAATAATAAAATTATATCATAAGGCCTGAACCACATTATGGCATAGCCAGATTATAAGACACTGTAGTAATAATTATTTATTTCTCTTGTATAATCTAAAAATATAACATAGAACTCTGTAACCCCCCCCCCCAAAAAAAAGAAGAAGAAAAAGAAAAAGAAGAAGCCATCAGTATTTATCTACCAACCATCTTATATAAGGATACTAAATTGTATCCTTAGTATCTGGAGAACTAGAGAGAATAATTTCCCAAATAAGTATCAATAAAATATATTCAACATTGCCCCTATTCATGATGGCCTATGAAGTATAGAGGAAGGTCAAGTCCCACCAGTTGCCAGTTCAATTTTGCCCAAATTAAACCTAAATGTATTGAACTGAGTAAATGGGCAATTAAGTTTCCAATAGTACTCACCAGGAATCACTACATTTACCTACAGAACTAACAAAATAAAACAAAACAAAACAACCTCCCTAATATCTTTTGTTACTGCTCTTTAAGTCTCTCACCAATATTTCTTAGCCCCCAATCCTCAAATTTTTACTGTTTGGAGAAACCTCTTTTTTAAAAAAAAACTCTCACTGATAAACCAGTAATTACTGTTGGTAATTTGGTTTATTTTTTCTACCTGCCTCTTTATCGTCCTGTTGATTTCTGGTGGGGTGGTGATCAAGACTGGCATTCTTGCAGTGATAAACAAAAATTAATGTGCATAGGGAATTTTTTTAAAAATCAGCCTGTTTGTATCATTCTCCCCCTAACCAGCATCCACATATATTCTCCCTGGCAGGTGGTTGAGAACTACTGCTGCTAAATATGAATTAGGAAGCAAGATTTAAATTGTTAAGGGACTTGCAAAAGATTTTAGGAAATCAGAAGGAGGCTTATAAACCAGATTTCCTGGCTTCAGGCTATGTTCTCAGACCACCCACCAAAATTAATTGTTCATTAAAGAGCTAAAAAAAAAGCCTTTTAAAATTCTACTGTAAAGATGAAAAGCATGGAAAGTAATGAAAGCAATGGGGAAAAACACATGTTCCATCTAATTTTTTGTTTTATAAGAAAATCGAGTAGCAGCATGATATTGACATAAGCAAATGTATGTTTACTTTGCAATTATATTAAATCTACAGCAGCTAATCTTATGACAAAGCTAATCATTTTATGGTTTTCCATATAAGAATTATAAGCATTTCTACTCAAGGACAGGATTTATCATGTAGTAGAACATGGCACAAACAATGAGGTAAATAATACATTTGAGATTATGATTTTCAAAATTATCAGTTGTCAGCTACTCTGACGCTATTAGAGAGTGTATGAAATGAAAGGTCGAAATAAAAATAAAGGAAATAACTAAAATGGTCAGATAGTCATGTTTTCTAAAATTTTATATGCAGTTTGCTATAGCAGTTCTTTTTGCTTAGCAAAATGACCAACAAGTTGAATCTGGAATCAGAAACATAAACGGGAATTAGAGACCACACGTCTTCACTGATTTTCAAACTCGTCTTTGAAGTGAGAGAAAGACTGATCTCCACATCTGTTATATCTTCACCCAAAACAGTTTTCCTTTCATCTGGGCTTCTTAGTAAGATTTTCTTTGAGGAAAGGGTTTGATACCTAAAAAAAATCTCTGATAGCCACTGATAGTTCTACTTCATTTAGATGTGAGGAATGTGAGGCATGGTTGGACATATATGAATTTAAAATAGCCTTACTATACAATAAGCTGTAGTCAAGGTCACTGAAATCACATTCTCACAGCAGCTCTTCATGAAACTGGCATAATGTACATATGAGTTGCTATTTCACATGAAGCATGGTTTTATTTAAAATGCAAAAAAGAAAAAAAATTATTTTCTTAGATTGCTTTCTTTGAAACTATTTCTTGTGCTAGTCATTAAATGGTATATCAAAATAAAGTTTTCCCATGAAACCTCCAAGTAATTGGCAGTTTTAATAAAGCAATTTTCTATTCAAGACACATAGAGCAACTAGAAACTATTCTGCTGGAATGCCAAACATATTGAACTAAAAGTTATTTAACAACTGAGAAAAAGTACTTCATGGCATTTTGAATGACTACTCTTAAGCTAAGACTCAACATTGCTTTACAGAATCACATTTTCTGTGTCACATTCTGTAGACAAATTTAATACAACTATGAATGAATTATATCATGCATTTTTACTACTTTATGAAAATTGGTAGTTAAGCATTTGTTTCCATCATGAGGTACTGGCCTGTATATTTTAAAGTTTATCTAGTGATGCCTATGGGGATTAACTGTTCAAAGTCAGTCAATTAACTGGTTTCCATGAAGCTAAAGCTAAAGTTAGAATTCATTTGATGTGCTAATTTTCGAAGGAATATACATATACCCATGTATGTGTGTGTGTGTGTGTGTGTGTGTGTGTGTGTATACACACATCAATTATACCCATGAAATTAGAAAAATTTACAAAAGTATAGTCCACAAATACTTGCTTGGTTGGCAATGAATCTAAAACATGCACACACTACTTGTTACCCTCTGGAAAGAATTTGATAGTATATGCCAATAGCCACAAAAATTCTTTAATTCCTTGATCTAGTAACCTCACCTCTGAGTATTTTTCCCAAGAAAATAATTTTAGAGGAGAAAAATACTTAGGCATTAAGTTATCATTAGGTTAAAATAGTAGAAAAGCTGAAATAAATGAAATGATCTGCAACACAGAAATGATTAGATAATGTCTTGTGAAATAATCCAAAGTGACTTAACCACTATAATTAAGAAAAGCAGAAAAGGAGAAAAAAACCTTATAATACAAAATACGGTTCAAGTTACAGATATGATAGAGCGGAGACAACAACTCATGGCTTTTCTGGGAAGATGCAATTTAATGAATAAATAAAGGAATTTGTATTTCTTTTAATGCATGGATAACAGGGTGGAGCTGAAAAATAATTGAGCCTGAGTCTCAAATGCAATTATTTATCTTTTTCTAGTCATAAACTTTTTCCTCTAATTAAGTAAGCCTCTTTAATTGATTTCTTCATAAATGATTTCGCTCCAACCAGTTTATACGCAAATGAATGGAAGTGCCTCAGGACTAAACTGCTGCCCAATTATGGTATTTCTAGTCCCGGCCTTCTGTGAAGTTAAGGCAAGAAGTAAAGACTATTTCCTCTAATAGACAGTGTTAGATGCAGATAGAAGTACATTTCTGAGCAGCTAGGTTGGGGTGTCTTCATCAGGGAAGGCTTTGGGATTTGGTTCCATCCAGGAAGAGCTGGTTCACCACACTCAATTTCTTCCATTCTGATTTTACTCTACTCTTAAAATCCCCAAATCTTTCTTTGCAGAAGTTTCTGGGCTAAAAGGACATCATTACCTCCTCCACAGGTTGCTGAGCAAGGAAAGAAATCTGTCTCCCTCCATCGATGTATGATAGGCTGATAGAAGATGAACTGCACGGTGCTGTCAGTGGGCCCCGAGTTATGGATCTGCAGGAGACAATAGGAAACTATTGACAGAACCATTGTGACAGGGTGATACTTTCTGGGTTCCTTGCAACGTTGGACAAGGATGGATGGTAGGACTGATGCTCTTAGGCTGTGTGATGGCCTATAGTGAGGAGAAAGTGGCAAAGGCACCACCATTTACCTTACCATCTAACCAGTAGAAAGTCCTTGCACAGGTCCCCACTATCATTACCTCCTCTGCTTTGTTGTCACAGAACAAGACAATGACTTAATTTGTGAATCTGCTACAAACTTATCCCAGCCAGTTAATCCTTTCCCCTCCTTCATTTCCAGTCTCTCTGACTGATAAAATTAATGTGAATTTTACAATGTAGGTTTAGAAATAGATCATTTATTTTAAGAAAATGATAAATGTCTTTGCCTTGTCTTTGGTTAAAGAAAAAAGAAGAGTTCAAGAGTTAAGTAGCTCTTCTTATTAAGAGGCATACATGGGGCTTCCTGTCAATTTAGTGATTCACATATTTTAATGTTCAAAATTACCCATTGCAAGCTTGCTAAAATGCAAATTCCTGGGTCCATGCCCAGAGATCAAGGCAATTCAAATTAGATAGAACAAGAACAAAGTTCTGAAAAATACTATCATATTATGACCACAATTACTTTCAAATAAAACATGGTATTTGAAATTATGATCCTTTTTTAAAAAGATGGAATATATAATTATAATTCTGTAATGGTTCTTAAAAGCAAAGACTGAAAAGTATACTTACATTGAAAGAAAAGGGAAAAGTACCTACATAACAGTTAATTCACAAAGACAGAATGGCATGTCATACAACATTCAGACTGGTGGGCAAAGCTTGGACTATTTATTATATTAAGGAAAGTTCCAAGCAATTGAGAAGATTACTTTTTACTCCATCCACCTTACAATAAGTATCAGGGTGCTACTGAACCATGTGGCTTAAGTCTTTGTTAAATGTTTTCAACCCTTACCATTGTCCCAACTTCCCTTTTATACATGGTAAACTGACAAATTTGGGCTTCATATTATTTTAATGATTGCTGTATTTCTCTGATACTGAGTTTGACAAGTGGATTCAACAGCTAGGATGCAGGGGAATATAGGAATATTGACGAAACAATCCCAAGAAAAATAAATAGGTCCTAAACTCTAGTTTAGTTTTTGGAGTTTAGATGGAAATATGAAAATGTTCCTTAGAAAGTCTGGGGGAGCTGGAAGGGAGAAAGAAGAAAGAGAGAAAACCTACAGAACATCTCATATTACATTGGGATTCTGACCTATGGAGCATTCGGTGGTCTTTTCTAATTAGAATAAACAGTGATACAATTCCCTACTTTAAAATAAAAACAGCTGAAGCAATAGAGTGTCTTTCACAAAAAGGGCACTGCCTACACATTAATATTTCTCAGTCTTATGTATCACATATAGGGTACCTAATTGCTTGCTTAGGGATGTAGTATTAATCATATTCTCGGGAAAGTTTTTATTTTATTTTTTTTAAAGCTCACGAAAGCCTTTTGCTCTCTTGGGATATGCAGCTTATCCCAGTGGAAAGCTATCATATGAAAAAATAAAAGACCAGAAAATTAGACCCAGAGAAATAGATTACTTTTTGCAGAGGTCGCTTTTGGAATAAGAGAAATTAAACTGAGTTCTGGAAAAGTAGGAGGAAAAAAACACAGTTTTTTTACGACCAAAGTAAGGAGGATAGAACATGGTGTATTTGGAGAAACCTTGTTTTAGTGTATCAATATAGTGTATGTGATTGCTTTTTTGGTTGGGTTAAAAATCCAAAAGGGTGGAGCAAGTCTCTTTTTCAGTTCCCTGGAAGATACCAATATAAGCATATCATGCCCTAAGGGGAAAGAATAAACGACAAAATGGTCTTAAAATGGAAGGTTTGAAAACATTATGTTGATCAAAAGAACCCAAATAGTTTAGAAAGAATTTTGTTCTAAATTTATTTCTTGAGAGAGAAAGACAAGCAACCTCAACAAGTCTCACATTGAGATCCCCCACCCAGCCTTCCCATTCAGAAAGGATCACAGGCACACACCTACCCATAGGTCATGTACCTATCAGCCTGGGAGCTGATCTACGATCTTCCACGTGGCCTCAGGATCATAAAGTGGTGTGTACTGTTGTGCTACGGCCACTGGGCTAGGTAAGAATATTGTTGCTAATGAGTTCAATAAAACTCTGTATAATGATTATAAATTCTGAAGTCTTATGCCTTAATAGCTGAAAAAAGAACAGAAAGAAATAGAGACCTCTTCATTTCATATCAAGAGAACCAATTGTGATCTATGGCCACATAATCTTACGTGATTTCATCTATACTGATAACATTCCTACTTTTCCTTTCTCTATAGTCATAGTCTGTCTTTAATAATAATTGCAACTACCACAACCACCAACACTAATTACATTTTTACCACATACAAAGTATTGGGTTTTTGGGAAAGTCATGACATATTTTTGCATAGAAATACACAGAAAAATATAGCATGACTTTATCAACAACCCAGTATATTTTATTTCTATTAAATAAAATAAAACTACTCTGTATTATCTTCCACATTACTATTGCAATGATAAAAATGAGGTTCAGAAAGATAGACAGGATATTGTGATTTGTTTGAATGGAAGTTAAAGGGTTTCCAAAAAATGGGAAGGAGGTAATTTGGTTCTATCTACTTTTGCATACATTAACTCATTTAATCCCTCACAAAAGTTCTACTGGGAGGGGGTAGTATTTTATTAGCATTTTATAAATGATAAAATGGACTCAACGAGGTAAAGAAATGTACTTAAGGTAAATACCTACTAAGCAGTAGAATAAAGAATAAACCATAAAATACATACCCATTCTATCAAACAACACTTTTCTTTTAAAGAAAAGAATGGTATTTTGGCAATATAGTTCTATGGCAATGTTGACATGTCACTATTCTGATTTCTGTGTATCTTATTTAAAAATAAAGATACTGCTTAAATTAATACATAATTTTAAAAACTATTAAAACTGATATGCAAATTCAATAAGGTTGAAGGGTATAAAATCAACATACAAAAAATCAGTAGCATTTCTTTTTTCTTTTTAGAGAAATTTTTGCTATCAAGTATGTGCACTTGCAGGAGAGACAGAGAGACAGTAAGTAAGAAATTTACTTAGCCTTCCCCCCACCTCCCAGAAGAGGATGGCCACATTGCAATCCTTTCTCCTCCATTCTTCTTTTGGAATTTTGGACACACATGCACATGTACTTGATGTGTGTTTTAAGCTACCAGATCCAGGACTTGAACTGCAGTTAACTATGTGGGAGTCCAGCTATGTAACCATTCTGTCATCTGCTGGTCCCCAAATTAGTAGCATTTCTATACACTAACAACTATTTAGAGAAGAAGCACATCTATAATAGCTACAAAAAATAGTAAAATACTTAGGAATAAATTTGACCTATGTGGTGAAAGGTCAGTGCACTAAAACCTACAAATCAATGATGAAGGAAATTGAACACACACACACACACACACACACATACACGCGCGCGCGAATGGAAAGATATTCCATGTTCATGAATTGGAAGAGTTAATATTATTAAAATGTCCATACTACCCAAAGAAATCAACATATTTAATGCAGTATCAATCAAAATCCCAATGATATTTTTCATAGAACTAAAAGTAGAACTACCATATGATCCAGCAATCCCATTCCTGGATACACTAAAGAGATATTTTCCCCTTATTCATTGCAACATTATTCACAACAGCAAAGATATGGAATCAACTTAAATCTTCATCAATAGATCAATGGATGAAGTAAATGTGGTATATGTATGTAATGTAATACTAGTCAGCCTTATAAAGACAAAATCCTGTTATTTGTGCTAACATGGATGAACCTGGAGGACATTATGTTAAGTTCAATAAGCTAGAAACAGAAAGACAAATATTGCATTAGCTCACTTAAATGTGGACTCTAAAAAAGTTGAATTCACAGAAGCAGAGAGTAGAATGGTTGTTATTGGGCGCTGGGGGTGGGGTGGAAGTCTTTGAGGGAGATATTAGTCAAAGTGTTCAAAATTTCAGTTAGTTAGGAGGAATAAGTTCAAGAGATCTACTATATGACATGGTGATTATAGTTAATAACAATATATTGCATTATTGAAAATTGCTGAGATAAATTTTGAGTTTTATTACCATAAAAAAATAAGTATATGGACCAACAGTTGGCATAATGGCTATGTCGCTGGACTCCCGTGTAATCGACTGTGGTTCGAGTCCCAGACCTGGTGGCTTAAACTCACACCGGGCGCATGTGTGTGTGTGCCCAAGATCCTGAGAAGAGAATGGAGGAGAAGGGATTGCGGCATAGCCATCCCCCTGGGGGGGGGGTTGATTTCTCGCTTTCTGTCTCTCTCTGTCTCTCTCTTTCTGGCGAGTGTATGCGCACTATAGCAAAAACCTCTCAAAAAAAAGTATATGATAAATAATGTTAATTAGCTAATTTTGCTATTCCACTATGTATACATTTCTCAAAACATGTTTGACACAATGAATATACATGATTTTTTCAATTAGAAATTAATTGATTTATTAGAAAATAAATGTAGAGAACTAATTTTTATCAGGTAATTTAAGAGAGATGGCTATATCTCAAAATCCTGCCTTTTTTTTTTTTTTTTAAACTTTTCAAGTAGCAGATGTACAGCTCTCTTTGAGGAATTAGATGCTCATAGCCACTTTCTGAATCACCTGACTGTACTACCAAGTCACTCAGGTAATTGCCCCATCAGAACAGATGGTGCTGTTTTACTGACTGAGAAGGACTTCAGTGTCTCTAATAAAGTTTATGAATATGAGATTGGTTCGAGACTTGGATATACTGGCTTTTAAACATATGAAGAGAATATGGGACCAGCAGATGGCGTGGTGGTTAAGGCGGTGGACACTCCCACATGGCCAACCAGGGTTCAAGTCCTGAATCTGGTGGCTTGCTTTCTCACTTCCTCTCTCTCTCACTCTCAACCTCTGTCTCTCTCTGGTCAAATTAAAAAATAAATGAATAAATAAAATAAAATAAATAATTATTTAAAAAATATAAAAAGAATTTGATTACTCATTTAATTAATCTATAATTTGAAAGAGACTATACTTTGAACGATACTAAAAACTGAGTTACAGGGATCAGCAGGTGGCATAATGGTTATGTTGCTGGACTCCCATGTAGTCCACCGTTGTCTGAGTCCTCAACCCGGTAGCTTAAAATTCACGCTGGGCACATGCATGTGCATACCCAAAATCTTGAGAGGAGTATGGAGGAGAAGGGACTTCAGTGTGGCCATCCCCCCCCCTCCCCCGGGAGTGATATTATGTTATCTGTCCCTCTGTCTCTTTCTGTATCTCCAGTGAGCACAAGTGCCCTATAGCAAAAATCTCTCTAAAAACAAACAGACAAATGGAAAAAAAAATAAAAGAAATTATATACTATGTGTACAGTTTTTAATACCTAAATCATAATAAATAATAACTAATCAAATGGTAATATTTATTTTTAGCTATTTTCTTGAAGAAAGTTAGGGAAGAAAAGTTTCATATGACTCACTGGAAAAAAAGGTAGTTTTCTTCTTTTTTTTTTTCCCCTGTATCTTCTTCAATTATCTGGCTTATTTTTAAATTAGAATAAATTGATTTAAAAATTAATAAGCTGTCTTAGAGTGGTAACTTTATATTTACTCGATCTCAGTTTTCTAATGAAACCTTAGAAGAAAAAAATATACTTTTAGGAGCCATATAGAATGCTGAACAGAGGTATAGGTCAGAAGTAAAGAGATGTGATTTTCAGCCCTGGTTTACCATCAGTGTGAATGTGGGCAAGCCACTGCGCTTCCTGAAGCTAAGTTTTCTTGTGGGTAGAATAGGGATGTCATCATCTGCTCCATGTAAACAATTGCTGTGTGGTAAAACTTCACTTCTCAGGCACTTATTAGTTTTCACTGGGTTATTATGGACATAGAAAGATGAATAAAATTTTGTCCCTTTCCTCAAGAAACACAGAGTGGAGAGAGATAATATGGACAGAAATGTGGGGATGAAGTCCCAGAAAGTTTCTGGAAAGAGGAAAACCTGAAGATGAAGAAGAATTTGTGTAAAGAATGGAAGAAGAAAAGATAAGAGCATTCCAGGTAGAGGACACAGCATTATGTAAAAGTAAGAAGTTGGGAGAATGTAAGATGTTGTGAAGACCTGTGAGTCACTGAGTTGGCTGAAATAGGAGGGGAAAGGTGGAAGGTGAGGTTGGAAAGGAAAATAAAATTCAGACGGTCAAGATGCTATACTATGGATTTGCATTTTAACCTCAAAGCAATCAATGGCGGTGAAGGGGGCTATACAATACTATAAGAAGGGGGATTATGGTTTTAGAGAACTCACTCTGAAGAGAACACAGATGATGAATCAGAGGCTGGAAAATTAAAGTCCATGGTCTTTCGTTCAGGTGAGAAAATGCAAAGACCTAAAGATAGTGGCAACAAGGATGGAGGAGAAAGAACAATGGTAGGGAGACAGACTGATAAAGTTTAATGTTAACTGGGGGCGTATATGAGAAGAGGAAATCAGGGTGAATCAAAGGTTTCTTACTTGCTTAACTAGATAATGCATTAGTCCGTAAGATAAAAATGAAGATAAAATAGATTTCTGGAGCTAGTCAAGTTCGTGTAGCTTCTTGCTATGTAGCTGGATTGTGGACTAGATTAGAAAGAGCTACCATGCAGATGGAGAAAGGACAACATTCTGGAACTCTTCTTCCATCCAACCTCACTGCCTATCATATTTTCCTATATGCATTCTTACTTCCAGCTGCCATGGGGTCATCAAGTCTTAGTTTAAATCAAATGTCCTCTGGCTCTAGGTCCCATGATGAAAAATTTATAGAGTCCTGGACACATTACAACTTTTACAGCTTTACAGCTGAAATCCTTCAGGTCCTCCTGACCTACTGAAGGAAAAATATGTTTTATTTTATTGTGATTCCCAAATGTTCTTCTAGTGTGTGCATTTTTCCAACAGAATGTGCATGTTGCTTCCAGCAATGTGTTTTATATTACCTTGAAGAGTGAGGAAACTCTGATAGAAGGAAACAACTTAGTCTTGTTGCCAATACAAGGAGAAAAGAACTTGCCATTGGAAGCATGATTACTTGACCAAATTTATGGATCATCAGTTTGTATTTCTCTTTTATTGAGGATGCCCTACATGAATCAGTGACTATATGCTAATTGTTTTAAAAACAATTTATACTCCCCAATGAATGATATGTTGGCTTCTTAGGTGGGGTCATTTTATTGATAAAATATATAAAGATTTTCCTATTACTTTAAAAATGTCAAGCTCTTATAACTTCCATGATATAGCTAGTTCATCATTCTTGAATTAAACATTGCCTGGATAACAACCAGGCTTTCCAAATATATGTCAAAGCTTAAAGTCTCTTGAGTTAGGTGATGGTGCAATGGTGACACAACTGCATTTACATGGGCAATGTCTTGAGTTCATGTCCTGGTCCTCCCTGGGCACACCAGGTATGCATGTGCATGCTCATGATCCAGTCTGGCTGAGAATGCGGGCAGATTGTAGCATGAAGCCTCTGTTGGCACTCCCCCTGCTCCATTAAATAGATAAATAAATAATCTGAGGTCTCTCTCTCTCTTGCCTTAGGATATTATAAACAACAACAGTTTGGATGGGGCTTGAAAATAAGGTACCTAAATAGGCTCACCTTGACAATGAAATCTGCGGTCAGTGGTCCAGCCATTCTCAGTATCTCTTTGTCTGGAAATTTCTGGAAGTCCACACTAGAATTGTCCACAAGAAAGGTGCCTGTAGAACTGAGGCTGTTTTCACCTTTAGCCCCCTGGAGAGTTTTGGTTTCCAGATCTACACAGTCAAAACACATGAAGAGGAAAGAAAGACATTCCTAGGGCTGCCAGATCACATGCAAGCACATTTCATGCAACAAAGTTTAGAGCTATGTAAGGGAGAAGCACCATTCTCTATATGGCTGACACAACTGAACTTGTGATATAAACAAAAGCACTGCAATGGACACTGCTGGATCACACAGGGGTTTAGACTGTAAATGAAGCTATTCTAAAACTCATTAGCTGAGCAATCAAGGCTCCCTGTCAAAAAGTCTTTGACTCTCCAAATGATTTAATCTGGGAAGGCTTGGTCCCTTGAGCATTTTTCATCTCCTCCACTCTGTCCCTGGGTTCCCACAAAGCCATCTATTATATTCTCACTATGCTCCAACTTTGTTCCTTTGACTCAACCATGTCCTATATAGAGCTTATTGATTTTAGTCTTGATAGCCCTTAGCCTGGATACTCTCCAGTTTTGTTGCTGTTTTCTCTATGAGATACAGCTTGTACTTCTAAGTTGCCACAGTACCTATGTGATTTTATATTAATACATTAACTTGGGTTTGTTTCTGCTTTTTGGTTGCTTACTGTGTATGTGCCACTTCTCAAAATTATAAACCATAGTGGCTTAAGGACAGAAGCTATTCTTTTTTAACTCTTTCTCTTTTTAAAATCTTTTTTTAAAATTTAATTTGACTTTATACAGAAATGTGGCATTTCATAGGTGCTTATGACAAAAAGAACTTGAATCCTGGAGTACTCAAATATGAATGCAGCCAATGACAAAGCCTCTGAAGCATTTTAGTTGTAGGAAATCAGATTGCGCTGGGGCTAATGGCAAATCTGATGTGTTTCAGAGCAGACTAAGTCCTCATGATGCGAAATGATCAAGAATAATTGTCTGCTACATGGAGGAAGATGGTTATGGTTTCCAAAACTTGCACAAGAACTCTTAGCCTTGGCAGTGATTCTTCAGCAGAAATATGAGTGCTTGGCTGAAACTCTGAGTCTTCAGAATGCTTCCACTCACATTTTATAGGTTGGAGTTCTAGGTTAAAGACAGTCTTAATGTGTCAAAATAATTTGTACTTTCTTATTCTAGATGTGGTCTACTTCTAGTTCTCTACCACAAAGATCATCAACAGATGGAAAACGCTGTTGTTTTATTAAATGCCCAGTGATTTTCAGATGAAGTATGCAGAGCCCTCTAGAGTAGGGCAGGTTTTACTCCTTTGGCCCAGTGCTGAGAGGACTCCATGGATGGACACCGGGCACATCAGGGAAACACTGGAGTTGAGGAAATCACAGTTGTTGTCGGGGAAAGCAACAGCCCTGAATCTCTTTCCTCCTGAATCATTACTCAAGCTGCCTTATAGTCACTTGCAGAATTATCTCTAGGATACAAATTAACTTAGTTTAGGAAAAATCATGGTGGTCTAGACCTGACAGGAGTATCTGATGCAATTTTTTAAAAGAACTATTTTATTTAACTGTGTTTATTTACTTACTTATTTTTAAAATTTGACCAGAGAGGGACAGAGCGAGAGAGAAATAAGAGGGATAAGGTGAGAAAGCAAGCCGCTAGGTCTGGGACTCAAACCATGGTTGGCCATGTGGGAGCCCAGCGTCCTTAACTACCACTCGGCATCTGATTCAATTTTTATCAAAAGCCTCCCAGCTATTCTTCTCAAGGTACTTCTGATTAAAGAAGACCTGGGGATGTACCAGATCACCCATTCTTTTTCTGGTTTAGCCCTAAATATTTAAGGTTGATCCCATACTGGATCCCCTTCTGGTTAAGGACAACTGAACTGCAGGAGAAACAACGTAACATTTTATCTTATATTGGTTTTGCTCAATAATATCCCAATACAAAACAAAGCAAAAATTCCCTAGCTACACTTACATTACCTAGAGTATGTTTATGGGGGAAAAAAACCAGATTTTGGGTTTCTCTTTATCAAATCCTTAGGATGATTAAACCAAATAAGGCTCATTTTTCAGTTTGTTAGTGATTACATAATTACCTGGGAGACTAATACATTTATAAAAATAAAAGTCCCTCCTTAATCTACTGCTGTGAGTTCAATTGCTGAGCTTAGCCTCAATATTTTATTTTGGTCTCTGTCACTGTCCACAGAAATACTGTTTTTCAGTAGGGATGTTACACCAGCAGTTAGTTCTGTCCAGTTTTGAGAAAAGTAATAGTGTGAATGGTAATAGTGCATACACCTGTTATCTTTTAACATGAAAACACTATGTTTTATGTTGTTCAAAGTTAGAAAACAACTTAGATCCATATATGGTGATTAAGCAGCATTTTTTTTTGAGAGGTTTTTGCTATAGGGTACGTGCACTCGCCAACCAGAGAGAGAGAGACAGAGAGACAGAAAGCGAGAAATCATACCCCAGAGGGGATGGTCATGCCACAATCCCTTCTCCTCCATTCTCCTCTTGGGATCTTGGGCACGAATGCACACGTGCCTGGCGTGAGTTTAAGTCACTGGGTCCAGGATGTGAACCATGGTCGACTACGTGGGAGTCCAGCAACATAGCCATTATGCTAACTGTTGGTTCCCATTAAGCAGAATTTTTTGGTTTTATCTAAACTGTACCTTACTTCTTCCTCTACTTCATGTGATCTTTCAGATCCTGCCTCTTCCATGAAATATATCTATTTTTATTTTTAGAAAGACTACAGAAGGCTATATTAATTTTTACAATGTACAAGTTGTCTTTCTCTTATCTTTCTGGCATAATCTAATTCACAATCCAATTGCCAAAACTTAATGCTTGCTACCTAAATTGGTTTCATAGGCATGTGTGTGGGGGAGGAGAAAGAGCAGAATATGATAAACGGCTTTGTGGGAACCCAGGAACAGTCAGAGTGGAGGAGATGAAACATGCTCAAGGGACCAAGCCTTTCCATGAAACGGAATTTTACCAAAAATGCTAGCGTATCCTCTCCCACTCTCTCCTTTGTTCATAGCTAAAACATTCTGCTTATAATTTTCAAGTATACAGCCAAGTAGTACTAAATAGTAATAAAAATAATGTGGCTGTGTATTGCTACCTTGCCATGACTAAATCAATTCCTGCACAAACCCTGGATGAGGACATGCCACCATGTAATTTTTGAGGTTATGATAATTTTTCATTCTTGAATCTCAGTAGTTACCTAACTGAATATATGAGGACTCTGAACTGTCTTTAATATGTGGAGTGCTTAATTGTACCATGAAAACTTTCTTTAAATGTAAAAATGTTAAGATTTTTGGTATTTGTGTAGTCCTTTGAATAGACAAAGTAATGAGACGTGAAAGTAGGAGGCAAAGGAAAGGATGAAAGAGAGTGTGGGTTGGAAGGAAGAAGGAAAAAGGAGAGGGGAGGCAAGAAAAAGAGTAAGATTGATTGGAGAAGAAAGAGTATGAGATACAGTATTCACAAAAGTATAAACATGTGCTTAACCCATGAATAACCTACTGGGAGCATCTAGTTTGTATTTTTCAGGATGACTGTGGTTAGAGATACTTACCACAGACGTTTCTGCCATCTCATCAGGCAGCCAAAAAGATAAACAGAAGCACTCAAAATATCGTATTATAATAGAGTAGAAAGATTTGTACTCTTGTGCTTTAATCTCTTCTGGGAACAAAATATAAATACTACCAACTAAAATCCTCAATCCTTACTTTCTAAAGTAAGACAATGGAGTTTACTTACACAAGTGATCAGGTCCTTTTAAGACAAGGCGAATATGTCTACTTCCATAGGGAATGGCAACCACGGTATCATCCACTAGAGAGAAACAAAGAAAAGTCTTAAAAGCACATCATTTTATTGACTGTCTCCCATGTAAACATATTGACTTCATAACTCAGAAAAATTTAAAAAATAAGTGTTCAAGATGTGAAAGTCAATATTTGGAAATAAAAATTTCTAATTTCCTTACATATGCCAAAGAATTCAGTCACTAGTTAACTCATGAAGGATTTAGTCCTTTAAAAATATATTAATTTGGATATATTGAAAAATAAATTTGCAAGTTTTCACTTGTTTAGCTACAGGGTGTAGTACACTCATGAGAGAGAGAGAGAGAGAGAGAGAGAGAGAGAGACAGACAGATAAAGAGAAAAACCTCCTCCTGAGGGAATGGCCATGCTGCAATCCCGTCTCTTTTTGTCTTCTCTCATGATTTTGGACATGCATGCACATGTGTTCAGTGTGATTTTCAAGCCACTTGGTCTGGGACTCAAGGTGAAGTCAGCCATGTAACCTCTATGCCACTTGCTGACCCTTCATTCTTTTATTTTGAAATCTAGTCTTATACCATCAAAGTTTAGAGCATTTGTGTTGAGTAAAGAAACAGAAATAAATTCAAATGTTCAAAGAATAAATTTACTACATTAAAATTTAAGGTTTTCTATAGCATAATAGTTTGGATAAATAGAATAAAGAGAAAAATATATTTGTTTGTGTTACACCCCTCAAGGGCAGAGATCATGCCTTGTATTTCGTGAATGTTCTTTATGCTAACTATACCTAATACTATATATGGTGAGTGCCCTATATATAGTTATTAATATTTTCCACATATATCTCATATAATTTAAAACATTTTTTAAAGTTTGGTTGAATCACATTATCATTTTTAGAAAGGATTACTTTTCACCCTTCCTTTACAAATCGAAACTAAATTCATTAGAAGAAGACCTTTAATAAAATTAGAGGTATATTACATGCACATCAAAATCATCACAAGCATTCTTATTCAGAATTCATTTGTCATGACCACATCTTACATTTACATGGGATGGCAGTTTCATGCTCACATAATTCAATAATTATTTACTCCTCTACTTAAAATTTGTGATGGAAGTGAAGAGGATTTTATTATGAAGGAATAGAGCCTCTGAGAAATATAACCCAGGATCAAATGGATAGAAGCACGCTCCAGGAGCCAGCAGGTGGCATGAAGGTGCTGGACTCCCACATGGCTGACTGTGGTTCGAGTCCTAGACCTGGTGGCTTGCTTTCTCACTCCCCCCCCTCTTTTTTTTTTTTTTTTTCTCTCTCTCTCATTCTGTCCCTCTCTGGTCAAATTAAAATAAATAAATAAAGTTAAATAAAATAATTCTTTAAGGAAAAATAAAAAAGCAGCACACTCCAGAAGATAAGAAAGGTAGCTTGCTTGCTTTCCCTTCCCTTCCCTTCCCTTCCCTTCCCTTCCCTTCCCTTCCCTTCCCTCTCCTCTCCTCTCCTCTCCTCTCCTCTCCTCTCCTCTCCTCTCCTCTCCTCTCTTCTCTTCTCTTCTCTTCTCTTCTCTTCTCTTCTCTTCTCTTCTCTTCTCTTCTCTTCTCTTCTCTTCTCTTCTCTTCCTCCTCCCTCCCTCCCTCCCTCCCTTCCTTCGGAAAGGTTTTGCTATAGGGTACATGCGCTCCTCAGAAAGACAGAGAAAGAAAGACAGAAAGCGAGAAATCACTCCCCAGGGGGAATGACCATGCGGTGATCCCTTCTCCTGCATTCTCTTCTCAGGATCTTGGGAATACACGTGCACGTACCCAGTGTGAGTTTAAGCCACCAGGTCCGGGATTTGAACTGTGGTCGACTACATGGGAGTCTAGCAACATAGCCATTACACCAACTGATGACGCTTATTTCTTTTTAAACTTACCGGAATATTCAGAAGCTCTGTGGAATTCTTTGTTTGTACAAATCTCTCCAATATTATACACTGTCATTGGAAGAATTTTGTTTAAATAAAAGAATCCCACTTTCTGTGAATATTATCACTGTATCTTGTGAAGAATTTAGTTTAAATACGTGAACCTAAGAAGTTACCTAACTTCTCTGATCTTCAGCTTCCTGGGAAATAACACTTACCTTATGATATTGTTATGAGTCGATATATTGTTATGGATATGGAGAGATAGCCAGGGACATAGCAAGTATTCCGTAAATATTATTTACCTACCTGTATTCCGAATCTCCTTAAGGATAGGGACTGAAAAACCATTTATTTTATTCTGTGTGCAAGGGCCCTAGCATTTACCTACTGAATGAGAAAGGAGGATCACATGCTCTAATCATTTTCCTTAAGAGGTTAATTATTTTAAGTTTTCGACCATATTAAATATTTTATTCACACTTCTACCTTATAGCTGTTTTTAATGTGATACATTATTGAAGGAAATGCTGACTTTCAGATAGCTAAGGGTTTGGGACATACAGGAGCAAAAAAATATACAAGAAGAATATAGAAAAGGAACAAAAATGGTAAAGACTGTGCCCACAGAACTTTCAATGCCTTGCATAAAGACATCAGTTTTTAAGTTTGAAAAAGAAACTCTAGCAGTTGGAAACAATGGGATTTCTAGAAATAGAAAGTCTTTGTTTATCTACAGGTCAAACAAAGTGCACATAAAAGGGAAGCTTTCTGCTTGGCCCTGCATTGCTCAGTGGCTGTCTTTTGACCCACACAGCCTGGGCGGCCTGGCCTCCCTCTTGTTCTGCTGAGAAGTGACTCTGTGCACACTGGAACATTCACCCTCGCTTTTGGCTGATATAGTTACATTTGTCAGCTCCCCACAGAAGGCAGAGGGGGAACCTAGAAGATGACTGGAGGAAGAGGGCAAGGATGGAAAAACTAGACCAGGCAAGAGCAGAATGCCTTCTGATGCCCCTCTGCGCTTGTCTAGTTAAAGAGAAACATAAACAACTCAAGTTGGTACAGACTTAAGCAGTCAGCAGCCCATAGCACAGAGGACAAAAGAGTCACACACAGTGCATTCTATTGTTCTGAAAAGGGCTGATGGATCTTTGGCAGGTCAGTAGCAATCAGTAAATTCATTACTTTATTCCACTATCTCCTAATGTTAAGCTTCATGCTAGGGACCAGGGATTCGTTGACAAAAAAAGATGACAAGCAAAGCACCAGACCCACAAACTAGTCCTTGAAAAAGAGACCTAAGATGAAACCTGCAGGGAAACTACTACATATACACTCTGTTCATGGACTTTCCCAAAGCACTTTGGCTTATTTTTAGAAGCCTTGAATCAAAGAAGCTCATTTCACTCTTTTTAATCCAGTAAATACCCAAAGAGAGTTTTTTCTTATATATTACCTAGTAACTTCTCAGAACATAAAAAATGGTGCTCTTAATTTGACAAAAAAAAAAAAAAGAAAAAATATTTAAATTTTTGTGTTTTACATTTTGATAGAAAGAAACTCTTGGAGTTGTATATGTATTAATAATTTGTCTCATTGGCTGCTAAATGTTCAATAACTTAGGGCGGGTCGGGGGATTTTCCTATATCCTTACTACAGTGTTGTGTATAGAGAGGTGTTTGGGATATCTCAGGGGTCAGGCCTTGGCACAGTGGTAGCAAAACTGAACCCACATGGGAAAGGTGTAAATCTCATGTCCTGGGAGCTGAATGTGCCAGGCATACCTGTGATCCAGGCCCGGTGGGACTAGATTTGGATCACAGGATGAAGACCCTGTTGGAGATCTTTTTGTTTCTTCCCTCCCTTCCCTTCCGTTCCCTTCCCTTCTCTTTCTCTCTCTTCTCTTCCTTCCCTTCCTCCTTTCTTCCCCTCTCCCTTCCTTTCCTCATTCATTCATTCATTCTTTCTTTCTTTCTTTCATTCTGTTTTTCTTTCACTTTCTCTGTCTTTTTCTCCTTCTTTTCTTTCTTTCACTCATGGAAGAAATAAATAAACTTTAAAGATATCCCAGAAAATGCAAGCAATCTAGTTGCAACACCAGGCTCCTCTGTAATGAATGCAAGTGGCAGGGCTGTGATGCAGGTGGTCATATTTTTTCCCACCACATTGCTCTGGGTACCCATTTCTACAAAGGCATGCTATTCTATGATCAAGTTCATCACTTTAATCTTTCCTGGCTTTTTTGGGCAGAACCATAATGCCACTCTTCAGGACATATTTCTAGGTTATTAACCAACAATTCTAAAGACCAACTTGAGAAATCAGAGAACCCCTTTCTCGGTTAAATGGAAAAATTTCATGGAAATCATAAATTCTATCATTTCACATATATAGGTTGCAAATATCCTTTCTCAAGAAAATGGTTTCTGAAGATAATAACTGGAAAAGTTCCTATAAATAATCTATACCTATATGTATATTAATTTTATTATTTATTTATTTATTTATTTATTGGTCAGAGTATATGTGCACTTGCCAGAGAGAGACAGAAAAGTAGAAAGAAAAAAAGACAGAGAGGGACAAAGCATCTCCAATGGGGTGTGGTCATATTATAATCCCTTCACTTTCATTTCTCTAGTCCATCAAGATTTTAGTGTGTGCGTGCACACACACACACACACACACACACACACACAGCATGTTTTTCAAACCAACACGGCCAGGACTTAAGTCACAATTAGCCATGTGCAATCCAGCTCCCTTAACCACTAGGTTATTGAGCTGGCCCCAAATCTTTCTATGTAGAATATTTTATATTCATATTTAAGTCTTGTCAACATCTTATGGGTATTCTATGTGATTCAATGCTATGTCAGGGAAAAATGATAATGATAATATTTTTAAAAGACAGGATTTCCTTTTCTGATATCTGAGTTTATCTTACTTTTAAAAAAATTATTTAATTTTATTTACTTATTTATTTATTTTTAATTCGTACAGAGAAGGACAGAGAGGGAAAGTGAGAAAGTAAGCTACCAGGTCCGGGTCATGAACTGCAGTTGGCCATGTGGGAGCCCAGTGCCCTTAACCACCACACCACCTGCCAGCCCCAGAAAGCAAGCTGCCAGGTCTGGGACTTGAACCACAGTCGACCATGTGGGAATCCAGCTTCTTTAACTACTGTGCCACCTGCTGGCCCCTATTTTACTTTTAGATCTGTTGATAAGTTCATGCTTTTAAGTACTCTCATCTCTAAGCCAGAGGGGTTCATTCATTCGTTCGTTCTCTCTCTCTCTCTCTTTTTCTTTCTTTCTTTCTTTGGGTAAAAAATGTCATTGTTAATATAATTAGCCACATATGAAAACAGTCTGCCAGTCCTGAGGAGATTTTGTTTTTCTAGTTATTCTTTTTTTTTTTTTTTTAACTTTCTTTCATAAGGAAGAGAGAGACAGTGAGAGAGAGAGATTCCCATTGTCAAAATTACCTACTTTATTGATTTTTTTTAAAAGAATTATTTATTTATTTAATTCCATTTGTTGTTATTATTTTTTTATTTGACCAGAGAGAGACAGGGAGAGAGAGAAAGGGAAAGTGAGAAAGCAAGCCACCAGGTCTGGGACTTCAACGGTGGTCAGTCATGGGGGAATCCAGTGCTTTTATTCACAATACCACCTACTAGCCCCAGTGAGAAATCACCCCCCAGAGTGGTGGCCATGCCACAATTCTTTCTCCTCCATTCTCCTCTCGGGATTTTGGGCGCGTGCACACACACACACACACACACACACACACACACAACCAGCATCAGCCTTCAGGTCTGGGACTCAAACGATCAGGTATGTGGGAGACGAGCGAAGTAACCATTGTGCCATCTGGTGGTCCCTCCATTAACTTTTAAAAGAAACAACATTTCATATATATGAAATCAAAATGCATCTCACTATTAATAGTTTCTTATATTTTCTCTCACCCAGGCAGTCATTCTATACAGTGAGCTTTGCTTTCATAGGTACTGACATCAAAACAGCCAGTGTTGGCAGTTTGGAAGAAAATTCCTTGATAATAGTAAAATGCATTTATTTAATCCCTAGGTTAAAATGGTTGTGGGGATTGTAAACAGATAAGGAATCAGAAGTGCTTAAGGACATTCATACTGAAGGAGTTAAAAACTGAATAGTTCTAGATAAGAGCAAAGCCAAATCAAAAGCATAGCACCAGGACCTCTGATTCTGGCCAAGATGAAGTAACAGGGTCCAGATTTAACATTCTGTCTAAGATATTCAAAAAGCCAGACAAAATTATATGAAAGCATAGTTTTTAAGACATCAGGCAAAGAAGGGCAGCAATTTCTGAGATTCAGAAAACAAATAGAGTAAGCCCTAAATTGCCACACCTTATTGCTTTGAAGAGCTTCTGGGCTGCGGCTTTAGAATTGGGAATTCCGGTAGAGATAGGTAGATTCCCTAAGTTAATAAGCCAAAGCTAAGAATACACAGAGACTATAGCAGTTAGAATTTGCTGGACAAAGTACCAAAAAGAAGAAAGTCATATAAAGAGACAACTTTGGAAAGCTAGAGCATCCCTTTTAAGTATGCAACAGCATACTGATCAATGCATGAATGTTGAGGAAACTCCCTGTGGTTGGGGAAAGAGCCACACAAAAGAATTATAGAGTTGAACTCATATGGGATTGAGAATAGTATTTTATCCACCAGCCAGTCTTGAAAACTATAATCCATGGAACATTGAGTAGAATATTCAAAAGGGTATTGCCTCAGTGGAGGGAGACCAAACATGATTTTGCCCTCACTTTTAAAATTTTAAGACTCAACAGAATCAAAGTGATTTTAAATAACTTCACTGCTCCTAGAACAAAGCTCAAGAATATTTATAGGAATGAAAATATCTACTATCCGACAAAGTGAAATTTGCAATATCTGGCATCCAGTAAAAAATGACCAGGCATGGGAACCAGCAGTTAGCGTAATGGCTATGTCGCTGGACTCCCACACAGTTGACCGTGGTTCGCATCCCGGACCCGGTGGCTTAAAACTCACGCCGGGCGCGTGTGCGTGTGTGCCCAAGATCCCGAGAGGAGAATGGAGGAGAAGGGATTGCGGCATGACCGTCCCCCCTGGGGGGTGATTTCTCGCTTTCTGTCTCTATGTCTCTCTCTGTCTGTCTGGCGAGTACATGCGCCCTATAGAGAAAACCTCTCCAAAAAAAACCCAAAAATGACCAGGCATGCAAAAAGCACTAAAAAATATAACCCATATTAAAGGGAAAAAAATCAATCAATCAAACTACAGAATGAATATTTAGATAGTTAGTATAAGTGTATTCCATATGTTAAAAAAGTTAAGTACTGAAAAAGAAATTTCCAGGCCCAAGAAGTTTTACTACTGAATGCTACCAAGAATTTAAAGAAGAAATAACATTAATTCTCTACAATCTCTTCCAGAAAAAAGGAAAATGATCAATCACTCTTGAACATATTGTGTGAGGGCAGCATTATGCTGATACCAAAACAAGACAAGGACAGCATGAAAGAAAAAAAAAAAGAAAAAATTCTATATACTAGTATCTTTTATGAACATAAATATAAGAACTCTCAACAAAATATTAGTGAATAAAACCAGCAATCTATATAAAGAATGTATATCGTGACCGAATATAGTTGATCCCAGGAATGAAAGGTTGGTTCTTCCTTTGGAAACCAATTAATGTAAGCCATCATACTAAAAGTCAAGAGAAAAAAAAATGAGGCAGTGAGGGAATTTGATAAAATTCAGCATATATTCCTGATAATAACTCTTAGAAAACTGGGAAAAGAGGAGAATGCTATAAGTCTGATAAGAAACATTTACAAAACCCTACAGCTAACATCACATTTAATGGTGAGAAATCAAATTCCTCTATTCTTGAGATTGGGAATAAAAGATGTGAATTTTCGCCACTCCTATTCACTATTTTTTTTTTTTTTGGAGAGATTTTCACTGTAGGGCGTGTGCGCTCGCCAGACAGACAGAGAGAGACATAGAGACAGAAAGCGAGAAATCACCCCCCTGGTGGGATGGTCACGCCGCAATCCCTTCTCCTCCATTCTCCTCTCGGGATCTTGGGCACGCACGCACACGCGCCCGGCGTGAGTTTTAAGCCACCGGGTCCGGGACACGAACCGTGGTCGACTACGTGGGAGTCCAGCGACATAGCCATTACGCTAACTGCTGGTTCCCTCCTATTCACTATTGTTTTGAGTGGCCTAGCCAGTACAATAAGGGGAGAAAAAGAAACAATTGCCTTACAAGTTGAAAAGGAAGAAGCAAAACCATCCTTATTTGTAAACAATATGATTGCTTATATAGAACATAATAGTAACCTACTAGAAAACTCTTAGGACTATCTAACAGGTTTAGCAAGTTTGTGTAATATAGGACCAACATATAAAAGTCAATCACATTCTTTAAACTAGCAGTATACAATTGGAAATAAAGAATACAATGCCACTTGCAATAACTGCAAAAAATACAAGTATAACTCTAAAGTACATAGGATCTATTGTTGAAATTTAGTAAGTGCTAATGAAAGACATTAAAGACCTATATAAATGGAGAGATGTGAAGTCCTTATTGATTGAACTACTTAAAATATTAAAGATATTAATTTTCCAAATCAATCTGTGTCAAAATTCCAGCCAAATGCCAGCAAGATTTTTGTAGATATGGACATGAAAGTTGCAAAAATTTATATGGGAAAGGCAAAGAATCAAAACAGAATGGCTAAAATGCTTTCAAAAAGAATAGAATGGATAAATCACACTATCTTTTTTTAAAGAACTATTTTATTTAAATGTATTTATTTATTTTAATTTAACCGGAGAGATATGGAGAGAGAGGGAGATGGGGAGAGGGAGAGAGAAAGAGAGAAAGCCAGCCAGAACTGCTGGTTGGCCATGTGGGCATCCAGTGCCCTTAAACACCATGCCACCTGCCGGCCCCCTCACTACCTTATTTTAAGATTTACTTTAAAGCTATAGTAGTGAAGAGAGAGTAGTATTGGTAAAGGGATAGATACTTATGTCAGAAGAGAGAGTCCAGAAACAGACTTACACAGAAATGTCCAATAAAGTTTTGACAAAGTTTTAAAGACAATTTAAGGGTGAAAAAAGGTTGTCTTTTCAACAAATGGCACTGGAAGAAATAGGCGTCAGTATACTCCTCCCCACTAACCTAGAAATAGCTACCTTATACTTTATTTTAAAAACAACTGAAAATAAGTCATTGATCTACAGGTAAAACACTAAGCTATAACACTTTTTAGAAAAACACATAAGAGAAAATCTTTATTACTTTGGATTAGGCAAGGAATTCTTAAACATGATGTTAGAAGTGTAGTCCATGAAAGAAAAAACTGTAACTTGACTTTCATTTAAATTAAAAGCTCTTATTCTGTGAAAGATCTTATTGAACAATTTTGAAGAAAAAAAGCTACTGACAGAAAATATTTTAAAATCACATATCAAAGGACTTATAATATATAAAGAACTTAGACTGTATATAAAAAAACACTCTCTAGATTTAACAGGTGGAAGTGAAACAACCAATTTTTAAAAGGACCTAAGACTTGAATTGACACTATGCCAAAGAGGAAAGAAATATGTGTGGTAGGTAGAATAATATGCTACTCCTCTCACCAAGACACCCATGAACATTTGAATACATTATGTTACAAGCCAAGGGAAAATTACTGTTCTTGACAGAATTAAGATTGCTAATCAGCTGAATTTAAAATAAAGAGGTTGTCCTGGATTTTCCAAGTAGGCTTAATGTAATCACAGATGTTATTATCATTATTTATTTTTTAGAGGTTTTTGCCTTAGTGTGTGTGTGTGTGTGTGTGTGTGTGTGTGTGTGTGCGCGAGAGAGAGAGAGAGAGAAACACTGTAAGAGGGAAAGTGAGAAATCACCCCCTAGGGGGATGGCCACACACTCCCTTCTCCTCCATTCTCCTCTCAGGATCATGGGCACACATGCACACACACCCACTGTGAATTTCAAGTCATTGGGTCCAGACCTTGAACCACGGTCAACCATGAGGGAGTCCAGTGATGTATCCACTATACCATCTGCTGGTCCCCACACATGTTCTTTAAAATACAAGAAGGGGTTAGAGTCAGAGAGAGCACTGAAGGCTCTGTGCTACTGGCTTTGAAGATGCCAAAGAATGCAGATAGTTTTCAGAAACTGGATAATCAAAAGAGAAAAGAAATGGATTCTCCCCTAACGCTTCCAGAAGAAACACAGGCCTGCTAACACCTTGATTTTAGCCCAGTGAAATCCATCTTGGACTTCTGAACTCTCAGAGTTATATAATAACAAATTTGTGTTGCTTTCAGCCACAAATTTTGTGACAACTTGTTTCAGCAACAATTGCAAACGAGTACAACATAAAAAGATGCTCAACATCACTAACCATTAGGAAAGTATAAATTAAAACAATGATGACATACCACTGCACACAGATTTGACTGGTTAAAATGAAAAAACACCGGCAGTGTCAAGTGATGACATGAGCAGGTGAAATGGTCATGAATTGATGGTGGAATGAGAAGTAGTAAGCCACTCTGGAAAGCAGTCAGCCATTTCTTAAAACGTTAAATATACACCTGCCATGTGAGCCAGTCATTCTACTTCTAGGAATTTAGCCAAGAGACATAAAAGCATATGGCTATGCAAAGACATGCACATAAATGTTCATAGCAGTTTTATTTGTAAAAGCCCCAAAGTGGAACCCTCCCAAATTTCTATCAATAGATGAATGGATATACAAACTGTGGTATGTTCATACAATGGAATTACTATTCAGCTATAAAATAAAATGAACTATTGATACCTGCTACATTAATGAATCTCAAAATTAATTGTGCTGAATGAAAGAAGCCGGACAGAAAAGAATACACATGGCATAAGCCCATTTTTGATATCAGAAAATGCTAATTCGTAGTGACAGTGATTGCCAAGAATAGGGCCAGGAGGGAGCGAGAGGGAGGGATTACAAAATACAAGGAACTTTGGGGACGATGGCTGTGTTCATAATCTTGATCATGGTGATGGCTGCACAGGTACAAGCATATTTAATCACTTCCCAAACTACACATGAAATATGTACTTCATTGCACGTCAAGTATACCACAATGAATTTTTGTTAGAGAGGGCTTGGTATCAGCAGATTATACTACCTATTTTTTGTTGTTGTTGTTTGTTAAAATGTTGCATTGTCAGGGCTTCTGATGATGTGTATAAATGAAGTCAAAAGTAATTAGAGTTGCAGTGTGAGAAAAAGGGTCATTTGGGTTTTATCAATTTTAGTTTTATTTCCTTTTTTTTCTATGCACAACAATGACATATGATAAAAATATGTCTAAAGCTAAATAGATAAAAGCTATGAGATAATAGCCATGAATGATTAGAAAATGTTGTGTCATGGTTTCTTTGTTTCAATGACAGCGTTTTTTCTTCTTTGTTAGTGGCACATAAATAATGGTGCCTCAGGCTAGCCAGTGGCATGGTGGATCCTGCAGGCTGAGGGCATGACCTGGTGGCTTAGAAAACACACTGGACATGTATGCACATGTGGATGTGTGGGTGCACTCAAAATCTCAAAGAGAGAAACAGAGGAGAAGGGATTGCAGCATGACCATCCTCCATGAGGAGATGGTTTCTCACCTTTCCTCTCTGTCTTTCTCTCTCTCTCTTCCTGGAAAGTACACACCCTCAAACAAATTTTTAAAAATAAAAAAAAACCCACATAAATAATAAGGTCTTGTTTAATCAATGGTGTCTTAGAGTCAAAGAACCCCAGTAAATCCAGAATCAGATCACTTCTCCTCAAGTCCCCAGCTACTGGTTCTGTCCAAGTCATTGTCATCCCTGGTATGGCTTACTCTAGTGGCTTCCTAACTGCTGTTCTCACCACCACAGTTGGCTCTATTAGAGTATTCTCAACAGAGTAAACAGAATTATCCTTTAAAAGATAAATCAAGTCATTCCTCTGCACAAAACCCTCCAATGACCTTTCCTGTCACTCATTAAGATCCAGAGTCTACAGCTCTGTAATACCTGTGGCATTCCTTCCCCTGTATCACAACCTTCCTGACTTCATCATTTCATCCAGTCTCTTTCAAACTCACTTTACTTGAGCCACACCGGCTTCTCTGTCCTTGATGAAATGTGTCACAAATGCAAAGACCTCTGGACCGTTGTGCTTGATTTTTGCTCTGTCTGAAATTTTCTTCCTCTGAGTTCTGCATGGTGTCCTCATCTTGCCTCTCTCTTGGCCTTGCTCAAATGCCATTTTATTAGTCAGTGAGCCCTTTACTTACTAATCTATTTAAAATTACATCTCCCCTCTGACACTTGTGACTAGCAGCCTGTCCGCATCGGTTTTTCTCCCTCCCTGCTTATTTTTTTTCTGATTATTATCACCACTATTTTTGATTGTTCATTTATCTGTCTGTCCCTCAAACTATGTAATATGTAAGTTTCATGAAAAAAAATGGTCTTTTGTCTGTTTTGTTCTTTGCTGTGTTTCTAGCACCTAGAACAGTTCCTCAGTACAGAGCAGGTGCCCAATAAATATTTGCTGTGGAATAAATAAATATATATCTTTGAGCAGCCCGTGAGTATAGCCTGAAGCAGACAGGTGCATGGTGTAAATTTCTTTAATGTTTTGTGTTTTATTAAAAAAATTCATAATGTATTTTGTATAATATGGAGACCTGTGTTTTATTATAAATATACTTTACCTCAAAATCTTTGAGCCAGGATGATATTCTGGGAATATGTTTATTCATAGCCATTATAAATCAGCATAAACTACACTCTGAGAAGCATATCTTTAAGGAATAAGGGCTTTATTTTTCCTCAAAATTAGTTTACCTTGCCCTTGTCATGCAAGGGAGGTAAAGAGAAAGCTTTCAGAGTCTCAGGTGATTTCAAAACCTACAGCTACACATGAGTGCTCTGCAAAGTTAATAAAGCTTGTAGGAATATGTGCTTTTAAATTTCAAGAATCAGTAGCAAGATAATGTTAGCTCAATTTGATTCTCTCTTTTTTTTTCTTTTCTTTTCTTTTTTTTTTTTTTGGTTATCCTGAGTAAGTTGAAAAGAAGTGACCAAGAAATATAGAAAAACTAACTTATATTAACTTCTTCAAAGGGAGAAAAAGAGAGCCTTGATTTTCTGTGGCTGTTGTCTGTATTTGTTTAAAGGCTTTTTTTTTTAAAAAAAGAATTACTTATTTTAATTTTATTCATTTATTATTATTCTTCAATTTGACCAAAGAGGAAGAGGGTGAGAGAGAGAGAGCGAGAGAGTGAGCCGCCAGGTCCGAGACTTAAACTGTGGTCAGCCACGTGGGAGTACAGTGCCCCAACCACCACGTCACTCACTGGCCCCAACTGTTGTGCATATTTGCATACAGCAAGCATAATGTCTTTTAATACAAAGATGATTTCTTTTGTACTCATCAGCAAATAGCAGCCATGTGATAAGATTCTTCTGCTTCTCTTTTTCCTTCTGGCACTTCTTGCTCTCCTGCTTTTTCCTTTGTTCCCCGGAGGCTTGATAATATAAGGAAAAATCTTGGATGTAAAATCAGAAAGAAAATGAGTTCAATGTGGGGAATCCAAGTGCTCGGAGTTTTAAAAGAGCATGTGGCTGGCTTGTGGTGCCTTTTGGCAGAGTATAGGGGAGACACCTGGCAAAACTCCAGTGTACAGACCTGCTCACCTGGCCAGTACACCAGGGCCCACAGAGCATCATAATCTTCCCTGCCTGAGGGTCGCCTCACAGTCTGCAAATATAGGGTGGAAGATTCTTCTGGGGTGGAGAAAACAGAAATGAGGCAGTTTGTTCAGCATCTGCTATAGATTGTGGTGGGCTTTATTGGTATAAATCATTTTGTCATGAGGCATCATCAGTGCTAAGGTAAATGAAACAATTGCATTTTGTCATGATGTATAATCATCAGGTGGTGTATTATATCATTTACCCACTGTCAATCTTGAATAGAGCACTTTTCATTGAGGTACTTATTTGTAGATCTGGAAATGACATATGGCCCCCAATTTGCTTCAATTTGTTCCTTCAAAGCTTCTCCACCTTTGTTCCAACGATTCAGGTCCAGCAGTCCCTGATGACTTCCTAACAGGAGGGTAAGAGGAATTATCTGAGCAGAGGCTCTGGTTCCTCTGTGAAAATAGGAAGGTGGGAGACAGAAGACTAAAGAAGGTTCCCCACCATTAAAAACATGTCCTCAGAAGTTGCTATACAGCAGTGACTGCACAAATGTATGGCGTCCCCTTTTGTGCCTTACCGTAACTCCTAGATCCTAGATAAGGAGCACTGATTCAATTATATGACAGAAATAATTATAACCCTTCTAGCATACCTTAAAGAATTCTGAATTCTGTAAGGGTGATCCTTTAAATGTACCCCTCCCCCCAATATCCAACTCTGATTTCAGAGATTTACAAAAGAATGATGCTTCTACTTATTTTTGGTTTCATCTAACTTCTTTAACTTTTCTTCTTACAGAAGAAGCCATAACACATCTCATAGAAGAAGAACACGCGACCAAAGAAAAATCTTGCCTGAATGACAATGTCTAAGTTACCTCATTCTTTATTCTGCCAGAGTCTTTGTAATTTTTTCTTTATTTTCTGCAAATCGCAAGCTTTCACTACCTTCTGGGGAGTTAGAATGCTTTAAGAAGGCATCTTTGATTTTTCATGTGTGTTTCAAAGTTCCTAGTCTTTCTTCCCTTCCTATCTTCTTCCCCAGAGCCTAGTCCTCTTGGCAACCTACCTTTTCATGACTTCTCTGAATAGTTCCCTGGTGCACTCCAGAATGACTACATCTGCCTTTTGTCTTGACCTATAGTCTATTTTAAGCCATGAACCCTCCATATGTCCACTGGTTTCCTCCAGCTAGTCAACAAATCCAAAGCACAAAGAAGTGGAACTACTCTCTCATTTCCCAAGCCAGGGGAGACAAGTGGGAAGAGATACTCAATCAAGGGTCTACTGAAGATTCTGGATAATTGCAAAGTCTGGAGACAACATGCCAAATAAAGCAAAAGTAATCCTAAAGATGTGGGTCATTCACACTAGGGCTGTCCTAATTCTCTCTGTATCTGCTGCAGCACCTGGAACAGTAATCACCACAGAGCACGGTATATTGTGAAATGACCTGGATTAGCATGCAACTTCTTTGTTGGCTTAGGTATCATGAGAATTCATTCCATCTACCTTAGCAGGACCCAACTGTACACACATCTGAGGTACCTTGCCTCAGTCTACCTCTCCGCTTTACAAATATCTAACCATGAAGACAGTCAGCTGGGCTGTGAGATAGTCCAGAGGAATGGGTAAGTGATTAGGCTCTGGAATCAGATTCTGGGCTCACATCTTGGCTCTGTTACTTTATATTTGTATGAGTTCGAGCAAGTTGGATAATCTGGCTAAGCCTTGGTTATCACACCCACAACATGAGCATTAGCAGTGCCTTCCTCATGAGGATGTTATAAAGATTAAGGGACTAGCAGCTGGCATAATGGCTATGTTACTGGATTCCCATATAGTTGACCACAGTTAGAGTTCCGGACTCAGTGGCTTAAACTCATGCTGAGTGTGTGTGCGTGCATGCCCAAGATCCCAAGAGGAGAATGGAAGAGAAGGGATTGCAGCATGACCATCCCCCCAGGGGATGATTTCTCGCTTTCTGTCTGTCTGTCTCTGTCTTTCTGGCATGCACACACGCCCTATAGCAAAAACCTCTCCAAAAAAAAAAAAAAAAAAAAAAAAAGATTAAGTGAGAGGATTATGTGAAGTCCCAGAACATACAAGTACTGTAGGTATGCATTTACTTGCTGGTGTGGGGAGATCAAGACATAAAGGTCAAAAATGGGCTTCACAGTCTCTGCCCAATATTAATTCTGTAAGAACTTGTGTCAGCAATGACCCAAGCTACTTTGTAAATGAAGACCATCTCATTGCACAGTAATAAGAGTGAATTGGTACCAATCTTCTCACTCTCCCTGCTATATTCTATCAGGCAGCTCAGCCTACATATCCGGCAGGAGCTGAGATGCAGGCTGTTCTCATACTGAGCCGTAAAGTTTATGGTTGCCCAAAGAATGACGCTGTGCCCATGTCTATTTCATGCCAGCTAAGCCTCAAAGGAACGGTTTCTTTCTTGGGGTTGCAGCTGGGACCTGACTTGTCCCACCTAAGCTACAGTCCAAAGCTGGAACACGAAGCATTCTACCACATTTTCAGATTGGCCTTTACTTTGGTGGAGATATTAGTCCTTAGCTGCTGAGGGATGCCAGAGCTAAACCAGAGGAGAATAACATATCGACAAGTCCAAAATTGCCCCGTCTTTGTAGTATCTTACATTTGGTTGCGGAGAGCTGGGATTTATATTGCCCTCGGACCAGCCTGCAGGTGGACCCATCTCCGTTGCAGACCCCACAGTTATCTTCCTTGACGGTACTTCCCAGCTGGTGATCGCAGCCAACAATCTAACAAGAGAGAGAGACGTGTAATTCATCTGGACACCTACCCATAGAGGGAGCCACTGTCAGTCCAGTCAGCACCAAACGACCCTCCCTTCATCCCTGAGGAGTCAGAAAAAGTACTTGTCATGAAGCGCCCTGAATTCAAGTGGAATTTCAACCAAGCTAAGGGAGGAAAAAATGTATCATGGATAAAGATGTTTTTACAGTTCAAATATACAAACAGAAAGAAGGGTAGGAGAAAATGAGAAAGAACGAAGGGGAGTGTGGAGAGAAAGATGGGGAGAAGGTGGGGAAGAACAGACCCTGA
The DNA here is from genome assembly GCF_000334495.1 of Tupaia belangeri chinensis. Lineage (NCBI taxonomy): Eukaryota > Metazoa > Chordata > Mammalia > Scandentia > Tupaiidae > Tupaia > Tupaia belangeri. The sequence goes on from NW_006203569.1 coordinate 303,492, forward strand.
ATTATTGATGTTATAAAACCCTAATTCAAAAATAATACCTATTGCCAATAATTATGATTTGCCCAAATGACAAAAAATACAACCACGAGGAACTGTAGCTGGCACAATGTATGAAGAAGCTCCATGTTCCATATGTTCTTTAGAATGTAAGCTGCCTAAGAGATTTGCACGTTGGGGTCACTGATGTAATCCAAGCAACTAGAACAGTGCTTGGTAAAATGTAGACACTCAATAAATGTTTGTTGAATGACAAGGAAGATAAAATACTTGCTTTCCTAGCTAGCATTTCAGCTAAGAAAAGAGGAACAGAACCAGTGAACAGACACAATCTTGTGTACAGGTGTGTGAGCAAGAAAAAGTGTGGGCAAGGAGGGAGCTTAGATGACCCACACTGAAACTCCTTTATCTGCTGTTCTACATCAGGAGCAACACAAATACCTCATTAATTCTCAAAACAATCAATGTAAGATGTCCCTATTTTATAGTTGAGGTCATAAATCTTTCACAGGGTCATTGCTAATAAGCACTTAAATTCTAAACACTTTTTTATTTTTAAAAATTTTTTAAAGGTTTTTACCATAGGGTATGTGTACTTGCCAGAAGACAGAGACAGTGAGAGGGAAAGTGAGAAATCAGGGGGAATGGCAATCCCTTCTCCTCCTGGATTTTGAGCATGCATGCATAAGCACCCAGCATGGTGTTCAAGTTGCCAGGTCTGGGACTTGAACTGGAGGTCAGCCTTTTGAGAATCCAGCACCTTAACCACCATGATACCTGCTGGTCCCTCTCCATACTTCTAACAAAACATGTATGCTTGGTCCAAATTGGGCTTAACACATCCATAAATCTTTATAAAGTATGTGGGCAAACTTACTTGTATCTGTACTCTTTCCAATATTTGAGTCAGGAAAATTCAAATCCAAAATATACTAGGTTATTTATACATTTTATAATTCTAGTTAGAGGCAATACCAAAGGATTGATCCCACTCTCCAACTCTTTCAATGAGTCTGACGACGTAAAGTAATAGTACTGGTGACATTTGAAAGGGCTGATCTCCGAAGTCCTCAGAATTTGTTCTACCTTTTAGAATCTGGTTGTTCATATGGTCTTTCCTTGAGACTTGATTTTTCTTTATTGTATCTTTTATTAGTAACTATAAATATATGTTTAGGCAAAGGTTTAAAAATATAAATACTTAGTTTACTTATTTATTTTTTTGTATAGGGTATGTATGAGAGAAACAGAGAGTGGGAAAAGTGAAAAATCCCTCCCCCTCCCCAGGGGGGATGGCCATGACAAAATCCTTTCTCTTCCATTCTCCTCTTGAGGTTTTGGGTATGCAGGCACAGGTGCCAAGCAGGATATTCAGGCTGCCAGGTATGGGACTTGAACCACAGAGCTGGCCATGTGGGGATCCAATGCTTTAACTACCACATCACTTGCTGGCCCCATATATGTTTTATTTTAAAATTCTTATAGTGTACATATCTTTCATTAAAAGCAAGCAAACATTTTGAACATATGACAAAGCATCAACTTCTTCAGCAACTGTACATTTTCTGAAATGGAAAGATGTCAGGAAAATGGGGTGCTGAGTTCTAAAGTTGGGAGCAAAGGCAGGCTGGCTCCAATGCTGAGGATTCACTAAGGCTAAGCAGCAGCTCACATCAATCCATTCAGAGACCACAGTGAAACCACCTCAAAGTCCAACCAAGTTTTATCTGTACAGAGCCAAGAACATGCTGATGTAAGACTTCTGTGCTGGGCTACTATGTACTGCAGTGGAATATTTTCAGAATTCTTTTCTATAGATGGACCCATACATGAGCTGATTGAGTCTGTATTCATTCTTACGTTCTAAGCATAGTGTGAAAAGGGATTGCAGAAGTAATTTACAAAATATTTTCATTTAACCATTTAAGCAATATGTATTTTAGTTTTTAAAGATTATTTCTTTGTGGAGACCAGCAGGTGGCTTGGTGGATAAGGCACTGGACAATCCCACATGGGCGACCGTGGTTCGAGTACTGGACCTGGTGGCTTGCTTTCTCACTTTCTCTCCTTCTCTCTCTCTCGCCCTCTGTGTTTCTCTCTGGTCAAATTAAAATAAATGAATGAATAAATAAAATTAAATAAATAATTTTTTAAAAAGATTATTTCTTTGTTAAGCAAGAGATACAGAGAAAGAGAGAGAGAGACAGGCAGACAGATAGACAGATAGACAACAGCCCCATACCTATCAGGCCCTTGATACCACAATCTACCCTCAACCTTCAACCAGCCCCCGGATTATGGGCAAGTGTGTGCCCTGTGTTCAGGAAGGTCTATACACTTGAACCAAGACCCTCTCCATGTATGATTGTCTTACAGATGTCATGTTTTAGTGCTGCACCACCATTTGGCCCCTCAACAGCATTTATTGACCATCTGCTGTGGGCTGGGCACTATGCAAAATTCAACGGTGAACTTGCACGCGCATGGGTCCACCCTCAGGAGACTTACAGTCTAGTGGTGGAAGCAGATATTACTGAAATCATCTCACACAATCAATGTGAAATGATCATCATGACAAAAGCTAGAAAACAAAGATACACAGTACTCTGAAAGCATAAAACATACAGAATCCAATTTGATTAGAGAGGTCAGAGAAGACATTTCTGAGGAAGTTTTCTGAGCCGAGATCTAAATGAGGAGTCAGAGTTTAAAACTGAAGGGTTGTTGCAGTGAGTTTTAGCTCATCCTTCAGAAATGCACAAATACTAGCTAATTCGAGAGTAATTAGAGAGTAAACAAAAACTGAAGCTGGCAAAAATTTAAAAAAGTCAGAAGACTAAATCATCTGATTGCCTTAGTAAGGTCAAATATTTTGAGAAAACATGGTGATTGCAATTTAGGTGGCATTCAAACAATTATTGACTCATTGTTGTTTTGGATTGAAAAGAGATGGGCTTAAATTTACACGGTCGGTCTTCAACTATGTGGATAAACAAGATGAGCAGTGACCATAAGAATTTACACTCTCAGGATCTCAAACTTAACTGGATTTACTCCTTAAATTACAGGAATTTCAGGTTTCTCAAAGTTAAATCCTTTGAGAAGGGATCATTTTTCTGGAAAATGTTTAATAGACTCTGATGTCTTTAATGGAGCCAAAGGAGATAATCATGAAAATCTCTCTCTAATCCTAAAGATTTCTTATGGTTCCAAAACCATTTTAAGAAAAGAACAATTCAGCTTCAGGGATCCAAAGGAACAATCATATTAGAAATAGCTAAATAGGAGGTGACATACTTTCAGACTAACTTGGCCAGATCCCTGACTTAGCACTCTCGTTGTGGGTTTATAGACCCTCGGACATAAACCAAGTCAGTTTTAACTGGGCTTTGTTTAACTTTGGAGTTTAAAAGACAAACATCTCCCTGACACCATTGGTTTTTCCCCCCACCCCTCTTCCTGAATTAATTCCTCTGTAAGATGCCAAAATATTCTAACTCGATTATTTTTAAAATGCACAATACTTTATCATCAGATAAAATGTTCTTACTTTGGTCCAAGTAAAAAATTATTTGAAGTTATATCAAGATAATCATTCTTGACATATCTTATTCTGTTGATCTCAAATAACTGTTAATTAAAAATCAGTTAAATGGCTACATCTTACCTTCTTTTTTTTGAGTGTGAAATAGTAAACTTTAAGTAACTATTATTTGGAGTTTCTTTTATATATATCCAATTCAATTTCTTATTTAACCAATATTACATTTAATCTCTTCATTTTTTTAGGTATTTTTTTTTCCAATTTATTTATTTGCATTCATTCACTGTACATCATTACAGCATACAAAATGAGATTTTCCATCCAGAGTATACTGTATATTATCTCAATCGAGTACATCAACAAACTTGTTATTCTCAGCAAATGATCTTCCATTTCTTGTTTTCTGTATGTTTTGCTTTTTTCCCCCCATCCTTGGTTCCCTATCTCTTACCCTCTGCCACCTCCTGCTCTCCTCCCACACTGTCTCTGGTATCTATGTTTGCTTTCTATACTGTTTTCTCCCCACATTTTATTGAATCACCAAAGAACCTAATCAATCCAAATACCCTCATAGCAAACACAGGTGACACACACATTCCCATGAACACAAGTCTAACTTTATGCATCCTAAAAAGTAGCACCTAGCTGGGGCTACATATCCTACTGCAGTCATTGAATAGATATGTAACTCAATTTACATTCCTTCCCTAAGCATCATCACAGCACACAAAATGCAATCTCCCATCTAGTACACACTGCATCATGACTCAATCATGCACATTACAAAAAAAATAAATTTCCAATTCTAGTTGCTAGAATTATTTCCACCCCTCTTTCTGACCCTCTGTCCCTTCCCACCCTCCTCTCACACCACCTCCGGTGTCCAAAATTGTCCTCCATTCCCTTCCCACCCACATTGCATTGATCACACAATTTCCTACATAACCTAACTACTTTCAATGGTGAGTTCACTCGTTACTACTAAGAAAACCAGTTTTAACTTAAATCAAAGAACCGCCAAGGAACTTTGCTTAAAGCCCGGAAACAGGTTAGGATTCTGTTCAAATGGTAGGTGCATGAACCTATCAGTCTCATATACTTTTATCTTCTGTTCTGGTTCAATTTTCCTGATTAAATTCTGGGATATAGTATTCAACTCCAGACTTGTCCCTATGATTAAGTTAGCTACTTTCTCAGTTTTTGGACTCTTATTTCCATGTATCTGCGTTTAGTTTTCCTGATACAGCACATCCTTGAGAACTTCTTGGAGGTCTGGTCTGGTGCTGGTAAATTCTTTCAGGTTTTGTTTATCTGAGAATGTTCTTGTCTTTTCTTCCCACCTGAAAGATAATCTTGCCGGATACAGTATTCTTGGCTGAAACTGCTTCTCTCTTAACACTTGGAATATATTTTCCCATTCTCTCCTCGCTTTTATTGTTTCTGATGAGAGATCTGCTGTTAGCCTGATGGGATGTCCTTTGTAGGTAACTTGATGTTTTTCTCTTGCTAATCTTAGTATCTTGTCTTTGTCTGCAGTTTTGGTCAACCTGGCTATAATGTGTCTTGGAGAAGATCTTCTAGGGTTGATTCTATTTGGGGTCCGTTGTATTTCCTGGGACTGGATCTTTGAATGCCTCTCTAGGTTTGGAAAGTTTTCTTGCAGGATTTCCTGGAATAGATTATCAATGCCCTTATGGGTTTCCTCACCTTCTGGAATGCCAATTATCCGGATATTTGGACGTTTGATGGTATCCAGTACTTCTCGCATATTATTCTCAAATTTTTGTGCCATTTTCTCAGCCTTCATGGTGGATTTTTCTAGGCCAGCCATTTTCTCCTCTACATCTGAGATTCTATTTTCTGAATGATCTAGTCTGCTTTTAATGCTTTCCAGGGAGATTTTGACTTCTTGTATTATAGACTTCATCTCTAGCAGTTCGGTTTGAGTCTTTTGTAAAGTGTGTAATTCCACTTTTAGATCTTGCAGGAATTTCCTCATCTCTTGGAACTCGTCAATCTCTTTCTCCTTTCTCTTTAGTAGTTCATTATCTCTCTTCTCTTCCATCTCTGTTAGCTTAGACATTATGAATGATCTGAATTCCTTATCAGACATTTCCATGATTTTCACCGAACTGCTTGTGGATGAAGAGTTACTCTTTTCCCTAGGAGGAGAGGTATTTTCTTGTTTTCCCATGTTTCTCGTGATCCGGCGGTGATTTCTTGTCATCTGATGAATGTTGTGTTTTCTTTCAAATTCTGGAGGTTAATCTCTTTGCCATTCTATTGTGGTCGTGCTAGCTCATTTGTTGGAGGCTGAATTATTAGTAGAAAATCTTCATTCCCTTAAAAATCTAGTTCACTGTCGCCATGTGAAACCTTCTCCTGAAGGCCCGTGGCTTCTTCTCAATCTCTTCATTTTTAAATTTTTTTTTAGAGTTTTTTTTTTTTTTTTTTTTTTGCCATAAGGCACATGTGCTCGCTGGAGAGAGAGAGAGACAGCAGAGACAGTGAGAGGGTCAGAAAGCACCCATTGGGGAGATGGCCATGCTGCAATCCCTTTTTTTTTTTTTTTTTAGAGGGTTTTTCTTTCAGGGGGGCGTGCGCTTGTCCCAGAAAGACAGAGAAAGACAGAGAGACAGAAAGCAAGAAATCACCCCCCGGGGGGATGGCCACGCCGCAGTCCCTTCTCCTCCATTCTCCTCTCAGGATCTTGGACACGGGTGCACACATGCCTGGTGTGAGTTTAAGTCACCGGGTCTGGGACTTGAACCATGGTCGACTACATGGGAGTCCAGCGACAGAGCCATTACAGCAACTGCTGGTCCCTGCAATCCCTTTTCTTCCACTCTCCTCCTGGGATCTTGGGCATGGCTGCAAATGTGCCTAGCATGATTTTCAAGCCATTGGGTCCAGGACTCCAACTGCTATTGGCCATGTGGAATTCCAGCAATGTAATTGTTGGACAACAATATTTGACATTTAAGATGTTAAATGAATATTGGTGAATCAAACAAACCACCTAACGTCAAACTTAATTGGGTTACTAACAATTCCAATGTATTGTAGTTTATACACAGGCATCCTTAGACTACAGTCATTGATGACACACACACATACAAAATTGTATTTGTGGTGCTGGCAGTGGCGTGGTGGTAAAAGGCACTAAATTCCCACATGGCTGACCATGGTTCAAGTCCTGGACCTGGTTATTTGCTTTATTGCTTTCCCTTTTTCTCTCTCTGGTCAAATTAAAAAAATAATAACAAATGGAAGTTAACAAGCATTTTTTAAAAATTGTATTTGTGTGCATGTGCACACAACATCTATATACAAGGTGACTTCAAAAAGTTTGTGGAAAAGTAAAATTAAAATACAAGTTTGATGGTGCAAGTAAATTTTGAAATCTATGCACTATTTTTTCATAGTACATATTTTCCATAAACTTTTGGAAGAACCTTGTATGTGTATGAGATACCATTCATGACAGCTAGAGGCCAAACCTAACCCTCTGTCCTGATGCATGAACCAGAATTAATGTAAAAGGTTAGCATGTTTTAAAGACTATTTTCCGAGTGCATCTATGTGTAGTATTAGCAGAATGTCACTGGAGGCAATATTTAGGTCACTGAATTCCCACAACCACCCCATACTGATAAAACACTACAGTGAGATAATGGGGGCCAGTAGATGGTCTAGTGGTTACGTCACTGGACTCCCACATGGTCTACTGCAGTTCAAGACCTGAACCTGGAGGCTTGAAACTCATGTCGGGCATGTGTGTGTGTGCCTAAGATCCTAGGAGAAGAATGGAGAAGAAGGGATTATGGTGTGGCCATCCTCCTGGGGGTAATTTCTAATTTTCCTTTTCACTGCCTCTGTCTCTCTTCAGCAAATGCATGTGTCTTAGGAGAAAAAAAAACCTCTTAAAAAATTGAAATGGGGTTGGCAGGTGGTGTGGTGGTAGAGGTGCTGGACTCCTACATTGTCGACCACAGTTTAAGTCTCAGACTAGCTTTCTCACTTTCTCTCTCTCTCTCTCTCTCACACACACACACTTTCTCTGTTCAAATTTTAAAAAAAATGAATTTTTTAAAATAAAAGTCAGATAATTACCACTCATAACTTGGGCAACTGCATGGAATTATTTTGCAAAGGGTGGAGAACAATTAAATATTTAGATCCAATGCAGCTTATTAGTATTTGACTACTAGGTCGACTATGAGGTGTCCACTCCATGCAGTGGTGTGTCTAATCTCATCCCCATCCAAAATGACCGATCAGTGTTATTTTACAAAATTTCTTTCAGGTGACATAAACTGAGAAGCTCGAAGAAAGGCAAAATGGTACCTTGAGACTTACAAGATTAATAATGTTTTTGTTGTTATACACCACTAATGTGTCAAGTTTTACTGTTATATCTTAAATGTATGTGTCTGTGTCTTCTCTTACATATAATACATATATGCAGCAATGCAGTCCTTCGTCTCATTTTTCAGTAGAACTCTCACACTTAACATTGCTGATTTTTCTTCATTCTTCTTCAGGATTTACTAAAGGGAGGGGAGAAAACCTTTCTTAAACAAAAAAACTAGTCCCACAGCTTCCAATCCAAGTTGGCTCGTGGACTTTTAGTATCTTGTGCAGATTTTGGGCATCCAGCCTGTAGTATGTGCTGATAGGAGTTTCTTCCTTCACTCTACAGAACTGATAGCAAGCAAACAGGCAGAACACAAGGCTGAAATTCTCTAGACACTGAAATATGTATAATAAAATGTCTTCACTAAGAGCCACAGGAGAGAGAGAGATCACCACTCTAGCAATGAAGGGAGCGTAAATAACATAATCCATAAGCAGATACCGTGCCTCAGGCTGACATTCTTAGATGGGTTCACACTGGCCCCATATCAAATGATTTCCCACAAGGACCTCAATTCTGGCATCAAATGCTGAGCCAGTGATGTCAAGCTTTTTTTGATCCAACACCATGAGGTAAGAAACTTTTAAATCCCTCTATTTTCAGCACTGGGAAAGACAAATATGGAAAACTAAACTCTGCAACTCTGATTATGGCCACTTTTATTTATAGTTATTTAATTCAGATTGAACTTTATGAATAATCGTACGTTCTTAGATACATTATAGCTCATTTACTAATTATGTTAATAAAGAGAAATAGTACCTTTCCGACCAAATCCTCAAAAGATAATAGATGCTGATTAATCTGTTTATGCTTAACATTTTATAAAAAGATTTGTAGATGGATGTGTGTGTATATATATATACATATATATATATATACATGCACACACATATATATAAACACTTTTTTAACAAAAAAACAAATGGGCAAAGAGAAAATAAGGGTAGATAGGATAAAGATAAGGCTAGAAATGGGGAAAATACACAATGCACAGTGAGGTCATATATTTGTTAGATGAGAAGATCACACATCTGCAGTTGATCTTTCTAGAAAAGAGGAAAGCAGCCCAGGTGGTCGGGCAGTGGGTGATGCAGGTAGACTCATAGGGGAGTTATATACCTCTGATAAGGCTGGCTAGGGATAGGGGTAGATCACAGTGTGAAGACCCTGTATGGGGTGCTGTCTCTCTCTCTTTAATGGAACAAATAAAAAAAATTAAAGAGAGGAAAATAGGCAATTTTAGGCATTGCAGCATCTCCTGGAGTTTTCAGAAAATATGTAGGATAACATATTTCTTGTAGCAGGCATTCAATAAATACCTGCATAACGAACAGGTGAAAAGTGAGCTCAGGAAAAGCACAATTACTCAAGGTACCAAAATCCTATATATGTACAAGGGGACTTCAAAATTTCACGGAAAATGGAATTAAGGTATGAGTTTATTTTGGTACAAATTTTTTTTTTTTTCAAATCCATACATAGTGTTTTCACAATACTTATTTTCCATGGACCTTTTGAAGATCCCTTGTATTTTCTGTGAGTCTTTTGAAAGAGAATATCTTATAACAACGTTCAAATAAGATCTGAGCAGGGCCAGCACAGGTAGCACAATGGTTAAGGCACTGGACTCCCCACATGACTGACTGTGGTTCAAGTTCTGGACCTGGCCGCCTGAAACCCATGCCAGGTGTGTGTGCAAAAATCCTGAGAGGAGAATGGAGGAGAGCGGATTGCAGCATGGCCATCCTCCTGGGGCAGAAGTGATTTCTCACTTTCCCTCTCTCTGTCTCTCTGGTGAGTGCATGCGTCCTCTATGAGAAACAAACAAACAAACAAAATAACATCTGAGCAAATAAATGTAAGAATACTTAAAGGGCTGACTCTTAGTAACCTTTGGTGAAGCCTAATGATCAAGAAATTTTTGGTCAAAGCAAATGTTAAGAAGCCAAAACAAATCATCCAGGCACATTATTACAACAGTTTCACTTTTCCCAGTGGTGGACTGTAGAGCATTAAGGGCTAGGCTGGCAGAGATATGGCACGTGTGCAGCTATTTCTCCTGCCAGGACTCACAGTAGACATAGCTAATCAGTTACAACACTCCCTGCCACTGAGCTTTTTATGCGCCCCATGATCCTTTAAAACATTCTACTCAGAGAATCCCAATCCAATAGGCTGTCATGTCAGGAGAAGAAACTAATTTCCCACTCCAGAGTCAAAAGAATTAATTAGCTGCCTCCTTTTAGACAATTTTCTACAATTAACTATTTTTCTTAAGACCTGAAAGATTTCAAGCACAGAGTATAACATCAAGGTTTAGAGAAGGTAACTTACCTTACGGTAAGTAACATAACCAAAATTGCACATTGAGATTTCTGAGTAGAAGTTAGAGTGGGATGCCTATTAAACACAGAAAGACCCACTATTTGATATTCATAGGGCAGTGGTGATAAAGTTGAATACTCTTATCAAGATCACCACCAGCAGAGCTAGACTCCTACACAGGGATAAGTGGGTATTTCATCTTTAATATGGGAAGCGACTGAGAAGATGCTGTTCCCCATCTACATTTGTGGTTCGCACTGCCTCAACCCCTCTGCCTCCCCACACACACACATGCACACATATACACACATGCTCTCTCTTAGTTTGTTACTGGTACTCAAATTTTCTCCTTTATACATTTGTTTCTTTGGTTTACAAGTAGCATTTATAATGTAAGAAGGTAAGATTTCCAGTACTTCACAAAGGTGCTAACAGTGGGCTGTGAGCTATGGTTACTATTTCTAAAACCCTAATGGAAATATATTTACTTGCAATAAAACCACACAAGGTCACCAAAATACTAACCATCTCATTATAGAAATAAGCTGAATTCTGATCTTTACTGCATTTATTTTTTTAATTGCAAACTCAGGTCTTTAGGTCATAAAATGGGAAAACAAATTATTACTTAATACATGCAGTAGATGGAAACTTCCAAAATACGAGACTCATAGGAAAAAAATAATAAAGAATCCATTGTGTTAAAAAGTTGGGAACCACTGGTATGGTCCTTTGTTTGTTGTTCAAGTACCCTTGGGAGGAATAACACATGAAGTTGTTGCTTATACTGAAATGAAACCAAATCAAATGAGCATAAGGCATTATGCTGGCTGTTAGTGGTAGGCATGATCTCAATCCAGGGTGAATGGGTTTAATCAGATCATTTCCTCGAAACAGGTGAGAGTAGAAAGGGAAGTAAGATTGCTAAGATTAAAAGTCAAAGGGACATGGAGGAGGAGAAAGAACAAAAATCCACTCAGAGAAGGGAGAGTGAATGTGTTTACCAAGCACTTGCTATATTCAAGCATATTTCACATACATATATAACCTTTTAAACTTAATTCTTATGTAACCCTAAAATAGTAGCTATTTTATAAAAGTAAAGCTAAAACATTGAAAGGTTAAACAACTTGCCCAAGATGATAGTACTAGGACTTGCTATTGCCGGAATTGAAATCTGAGCTGAATGGCACAGTGTCATTAATGAAGACTCCTTTATTCTGTGATCCACTGTGACCTTTTTGAGGGTTAGGAAGGAGGAGGATGCACACACCTCAGCATATTCTGTTGCTAAAAGCAATAACTGCCTATAATTCTAAGTACTGAGATTGAAGAAAAAGGTAGGAATTTTACAGTCTGTAGCTTTGAAAGTGCACTTTTCTTTTAAAGTTTTGCTAGAGTGCACATGTGTTTGCAGGAGAGACACAGATGGGGAGGAAATAAGAAAGAACCCCTCCCATGGGGTCATGCTGCTATCCATTCTCCTCCATCTTTCTCTCCTTTTGGGATTTCTGGGCATGCATGCACATGCATCCAGTGCGTTTTTCAAAGAGACACAAGACGGGGAGGAAATAAGAAAGCACCCCTCTCATGGGGGGATGGTCATGCTGCTATTCATTCTCCTCCATCTTTCTCTCTTTTTGGGATTTCTGGGCACGCATGCACATGCATCCAGTGCGTTTTTCAAGCTGCCAGGTATGGGACTCAAACTGCATGGTTGGCCATGTGAGATACAGTCGCCTTAACCACCATGACATTGGCTGGCCTGAAAGTAAAGTTTCAATGCACAGAAAATTTTCTTTCTTCTTCTTCCTTCCCTCCTTCCCTTTCTTCTTCCTTCCTTTTTTTCCTGGGAGTGATTCAGTGGATTTAAAAAATGGCTGCTTTTGTTATATAGCTGCATACACATGTCCCCGAGAAATATTGGTATGTACCCGTATGTTATTAGCTTAAATGGATAGCTCTCCTACACTATGACATACCACTATGTGAAAAGGCATTAATTCCCTTTCTCCAAGTAAAGTTTTCCAAAGGAATCCTTCCCATCATACATGGCATTCTCTTCTCTGGAGTGTATCAATCAATGCCAAGAGCAGTCAATTTCCTTGTGGATTCACCGGAATCCATACAAAGGCCCACCAGTTCCTGTGTCATCTGAGTTACCTCTCTGACCTCATCTTTCTCTGCCTCACTCTCCCTGCTATTCTTCAAACATTCTGAACACTTTCTTGTCTCAGGACATCCCTGGTTGTTGTCTCTGACTAAAATTCTCTTCCTCAAATACTTCCATAGGAGCTGTTTTGCTTCTTTTTAAGTCATTGCCTGAAAAAACTTCCACCTTCCTAACAACACCTGTTTTGACCAGATTTTTTCAAGTTACATTTTTTTCTGGTCCCAAATCCTCACACCTTTACTCATTGGTTTCTTTTCATTCTATAACATTTGTTTTTGCATACCATCTAATTTGTGTATTTGTTAAACTTATTATTCATTTTCTATCTCCTACTAGAGTCTAATACCACAACGTCAGGGATATTTACATGTCTTGTCCCCTGTCCACCTAGATCAGTGCCCGGCCCACAGCAAACAGAATAAATATTTGTTGGATGAATGAATCCAGGCTACAAAGCCACAAGTGACAGGGACGTTTTGTAATTTCAAAGAATTTTCCTCCTTGTGACCAGCAGACAGTATATGGTTATGTCTCTGAACTCCCATGTAGTTGACCACAGTTAGAGTCCTGGACTTGGTAGTTTTGAACTCATGTTGGGCACATGTACATGCATGCCCAAAATCCCAAGAGAGGAGAATGGAGGAGGAGAATGGAGGGACTGCCTGGTGTGGTCATACCCACTAGGGGGTGATTTCTCACTTTCTGCCTCTCTGTCTCTCTGGCAAGCACATGTCCCCTACAACAAAAATCTCTCTTAAAAAAAAAAAAAAAAGAATTTTCCTCCTTGTGCCAGGTACAACATAATAGCCATGACCAGTCGAACTGTATGGCTCTGGTTCCAAAGACTAAAAGAAGGCTTGTTTGTCAAAACAAGAAAAAAATCTCTAAGAATACCTCATTTTATAACACCATAATCTAGGAGTTTAATTTCTATTTGTCACTTGGCCTACTTTTTCTCTGATCCAGGCCCACTGCTGCAGAATTGCCTTGGTGTATAAATGCTCAGTATTTCAAAGTGAGTCAAGCTTTGACCGCATTCCTACTAGGCATGGTGCTCTGGGCTTCACATCTTACTTCTGATAACAACTGTGAACCTAAAGATTCCCCATGTACTGCATCTCCTGTCCTGAATCTTGGCTCTTCCTAATGAACTTCAGCTTGGGGAACCTCCTGGCCTCTTTCCATTACCCTGTGTGACCTTTAGTCCTCCGGTTGTCTAGATGAACCAGAGCCTCCTCCTCCAACACACATGATCTCACCTCCACCGGAAGGTAGGCAGGCAGGCACTTAAGAACTTCTGTGGTAATATTGTAGAAGAAAACTTGGTTTCATAGGAATGAGATTTTGCCACCGAGTGCTTTTTTTTTTTTTCACCAGAGAGAGGGAGTGAGAAATCACCCCCTCCCCGCTCCCCCGGGGTGGCCACACCCAAATCCCTGATCTTCCACTTTCCTCACTGGGTGCTCATTTCTGTTGGGTTGTCAGAAAATTCATAATTCATTTTGCATAGAAAAACACAGAAAAAATATGTATTGACTTTTCCGATAACCCAATATCTTCTTTATTCTTTGAGCCAGAAATATTTTTCTGTGCTTTGTATTTGCTTGTTCACAATGCAGTTCTAGAGATGTTGAGTGATCTCAGGATAGCTCCTATGGTAGCTATCTTTTTATATTGTAAATTATGTAGGTAAAAAAGGAAGATGTCAATGGTAGGGTTGTAAGACAGCAGACAGAAACAGGGATAAATTAATTAGATTGTAAACATTTTTAAGGATTTTTCCTGTGCTGCTTTTCTTGAGGTCAAAAATATAATCCATTTAATGGCTGGATAAACACCCTGAAATGGAAAAAGAGAATGAGTAAGTCTTATTTCCAACATTTATTAAAACTCTCAGGTGCTCCATGTCTGATTTATTTCATTCCTTTCTTATTTATTTCAGTCTGAGCCAAATTCTCGGGTAAATTTATTGCTAAACACATCTGGAGTTTTCCTTTTTGCATATTGTTTTTAGTTAAATTTGTTTATCTAGTAGTAGTCTTCCGCAGAAATCCTAAGAAGTAACCACTATAGGCATTTGTGCATACAGATGCTAAAATTCATTCTCAGCAGATGGTCTGGGGACTTTTCTTTAACAGGCTGTCTTCTCCTCCCCTCTTTCCAAAATTAGGGTGTCTGGAGAATGCGAAACAAAATTATACAAAGGACTGACCTCTGACCTTGCTTCTGTCTCTCAGACTGTGAAGTACCCAAGAGGGAAAGTGTTGAATTTGGCCTCACTTCACATGGCATTAACTGTAATTCTTTGTGAATTGTGGTGACATCATGGTATACTTTGACATCACTGCTCAGACTCCCTTCTGCTGCTGGGCATACAGTACATAGTTTTTGTTCAAACACAAGAGTCCTTTGTTGAGAAGTCAGGATAGCAGCTGGTCTTCTGCCCCGGTACAAATGTGGATCTTAATGGAATGTGTCTGTTCAGTCAGTAAGCTACCACAAAGTAGCCATTCTGCTATGATGCTTAGGACTCACTTGCACATGTAGCTCTGAAAAATTTTGTAGAAATTTACATCTAAAGAGTTCAAAATTCCAGATAATGGGACATAATTCAGCAAAATGTGGCACATAATAAAACTCATTTATGTGTCCGGTTATGTTATCTGAAGTTGATATTTCAAAAGCAGTAGCATGCTGGCTGTGTGTGTGTCAACATTAGGGAAGAAGGAAAAGGGAAGGTGAAGAGGGATGTATCTATGTCCCCAAATGATTCTCCCCCATTATAATTGTTCAGGTATCTCGGATTCCCAAGTTAGGATGGCTTGTGCCATTCCATGGCTCGTAAGTTCATTGCTGATTGCTTCCTAAAACATATTATTTTATATGAATTTGAAGCTTCTTGGACAGTGCTGTGAGCATTCTGCTCCAAAGTCTGTCAAAAACAACATACTCAAGCTATATATTTACATCTTCCTCCTTTCTTGGATTTTCTATTACTGTTTCTGTCTCTCCACAGTGGATCTCTTTAGGCTAATGCCTGAAGAAAACTGATCAAAAGCATTGTATATATGAAAATTTCATCTATAAAATAACCTATACATTCATCCTTATGACTCAAACGCATGCACAAGGCTACCCCAAGTGGCTGACTGCTTTTGGCGTCTCTGGAATTGCTGTAGAGTAGCAAGTGATCTCTTCTGCAGCCCACTTAAATCAGAGAGAAATGTTTAGGATTCTGAAAATCTTCCCATTCTAGGGACACTGATCCAGAGTTAATTCAGGGATCACTTTCAAATATTTACACTCAGCTCTCCATACATGAGGGTTCTGAGCCTATGGATTCAACTAACCACAAGTCAAAAATACCTAAAAAAAATTTAAAATAATACAAACAAAAGCACCAATATAGGATAACAACTATCTATACAGCATTTATATCATGTTAGGTATGATGTAGCCTAGAGTAACCTAGAGATGATTTAAAGTATGTGGGATGATGAATGTAGGTTATTTGCAAATACTACATCATTTTACATAAGTGACCTGAGCATGTACAGATTTTGGTTCTCTGAAGAGTTCCGAAACCAACCCCATCCCACAGTGGATATTGAGGGGCAACTGTACAAGTAACTAACAACCACTAAATGTATTAGTCAACACAAAATAGAGATTTCTCAAAGTAATTCTTCTACAATATGAGTCCCAAGGAAAGACATTTTCGGACACTGGGGTAAGAATTTGGGGTCTTGTTTCACTGGACCCTCCCTCCACGTGACTGTGTTGCTATGATGGCTGAAGGTAGTGAAAGAAAGCAGATACTTGCAATCCACCTGGTACCGAGGATATTCAAAAGCTATTTATTTCACTGGAGAAGACTCCTTGAATCTGAAGATCGAGGCCAAAAATAAATCAGTTAAATACTTTTTAAACAGAAAAGAAGCCCCTTAAAGCTAGGAATTTGAATTGCTTATTAATCAGAATTAGCAATTAATCTAACAGCAGTTAGAAAGTCCTAAGAGAAAAGTGGACTGACTGCATTTTATGAGCCCCAAATTTCCTGAGCAAGATGAAAGGTTAGCTGCTGGATGTGGTGACTGGACTGGGATGGAAAAAAAGGCTGACAGTTGTCAGTTCGGCCACTCTTTCTGACACAAGGCTTGTGGGCTTAGATAATCAGCTGCGTTTTGCTGAATCACTCCACTATTATGACAATGATGAAATGAACTATTTCGTCTTTCATTTTAGACAAAAGCAAATTCACTCAAAGGCCTTGAGACAAAAAGAAAAGACGGAATACATTTTTCCCATTCAGAAAGATTAAGAAAATTCCACTAACCACCCACTCATACATAGAAATGAATCCTTATTCTATTATAATCCAAGTTTAAATCCAGCTGAAACTATAAATTTCAAATCTGAGTGAATTCAATACTCAGCATATGTCTAATTTGAGAGTGAAATTAATCACAAAGTAACAAGATATTTAAGTTTAAGAATATTTTAAAATTAAAATTTATATAATAGATAGCTGGCTTTTAGTCAGTTTTCCAAAACTATCTAAAAATAGTTATCTTAACATGAAAAGTTTATATATATGCTCTCTTCTGTTCCCTACAAAGGTACTCCAGTTATTTGCCTTTATGTTCTAACCTTATTGCCTCACGATGGATCAATGGCAGAGCAAAGGGATTTCAAATCTGTAGAGTTCGTGCAATAATCATAACTTGGCTATACTGCACCACTGTAATATTTCTTCTGCCTGCATTATGTATAAAACACATAATTTCAGATAAGTGGTTTATATTTTCAAAATAATGTACACTTTTCAATACATCTATGTGGATCTAAATAGAAAAGTCTCCAAATTCTGTATGATTGGGTCTATTAAACACCATATTTGGTTAAAAAATGTAATAATGGATTTTAAGTTTTTCCTCCTTTTCCTTTCTCTTCCCTTTTCCCTTCCCTTCTTTTCCCCTTCTTTTCATTTCCCTCTCTTTTTATTGCCAGAGAGCATGTGTGCTCACTAAAGAGTGAGAAAGCACCTCTGACCCCTGACCCCCACAAAGGGGTACGACCATGTTACAATCTTTTCAACTTCTCCATCTTGTTAGGATTTTGGGCATGTACACAGATATACCTAGCATGTTTTTCAAGTTGCCAGAGCTGGGATTCAAGACTCCATAGATCATACGGGATTCAGCTTGCTATGCACAGGACTTACTACACTGCAGACCCAGCCCAGTTGTCAGGTCCAAGACTCCATAGATCATACGGGATTCAGTTTGCTATGCACAGGACTTAATCACTACACTGCAGACCCAGCCCAGTTGTCAGGTTTTCAAGTGTTATTGTTGCAAATGGATTCTTAGCATAAAATTGACTTAGTCTTCATGCCATTTTCAACATTAAAATTGCACTACTTGAAGTTGGACTATTTTCTACAGGTACAGGTATATACAGTCATATCCTGGTATACATATCAAAGAGGAGATAAAGATGTTTGTTAGTATCAGTTTAAACATAAGTCAGTGTCAACATAGTGAGAGATTTTTTTTTCTGTCCCCCCTCTCCCATAGTGTGAGCATGCCAAAGAGAAAGTGAGAGAGAGTTGGAAGGTAAGAAATCCCCCAGGGGAGATGGCCACGCTGCAATCCCTTCTCCTCTATACTCCTCTTGGGATTCTGGGCACACATGCACATGTGCCTGTCATGATTTTCAAATCACCAGGTCTGGGACTGCAACTGTGTAACCACCACACCATGTGCTGGTCCCATTAGTGAAGTTTTTATGAACATGGTGCTCCCCACACATTTGAGTATTGAGTTTTCAGATGATTTCCAACTTTAGTTATTTTTTTCCTAATGAATGTCTAGAGCAAATCATGTATGAACTGCGCATTGATGTCTAGTTTTTCTATTTCCCAAAATTAAAGGCAGTTGCTGACTCAGCATGGTATAGTCTTCACAGCTGAGTCTATAAAGCCTGTTATTGTATGGCTAGAGAATGGCAGTTGTATCTGAGTTGGGGGGGTGGCGGATAGAAAACAATACTGTCAACTGCAATTATGCCCAAGATTTGGAAATCATATTAGGAAATAGACTGTGGCAAAGGACAGTTTTCACTTATCAACCCTGATGGTCAAGTAGAGATAAAAAATAAATAATGGAGGAGAAAGGAACTACAGTGTTTATGAAGCACCTTCTTCATAAACATTACAGGTATTTTTAGAGTTCACAAATCCTATACAACAAACTCTGTGACTATATGTATGACAAAGTCAAAGCAATTTTTTTCTGACACTGAACTGGGAAATGCAGAACTGGGGTTCTACATTCTAGCTGCTTTCTAGTTTTACCTTTCTTCCTATGCTGGGTTACTGAATATATCAAACGTTAAAGTAAACAATATGTATATTCAAGAGCTGAAGTGGCACCACATGGATTAATCAGCTATTCACATAAGAAGTACAAAGTCTAAAGGAATGTTCTTAAAGGAATGCTTTTAGCATTTTATTTAAAAACCCAGCCCACCTCATCTTGATGATGTTTACTAAGTTCTCTTCTTTATGGCAAGCTAAAGGTACGCAAGAGAGGAAGATGCTCCTAAAGGACAGTTTCTTGGGAGACTATAACATTTCCAACAAGATCTCAAGGCTTTTTCTGATAATATGAAAACACACCCCTTGCACATGTATTTTCAGTGCTTGGCTTCAGCATTGACTCAGCTATTACCTTAAACAGAGAGAAAAACATCTCCAGTAGCAGTTGGCATGACTAAGAAGGGAGGAGTGGGGGCCCAGAGAATGGAAACAAACTAAACTCAGCCCAAACACAGCTCACATCTGGGCGGCCTGACCCTGCAGAGACCTTCGCACCAAGTCCTGCCAAAAGCCAGTGATTATGACCCCAATGTGAACTTTTGATTTATATCATGCAGTGTTAGGAAGGAGAAAGAAGCCCAGAATGACACGCCGTCCATTCTAGAGCATGCTGACTTGAACATACGGTTCACACATAGAGAACCTGCCTCTGCCTCCACCACCCTGCCTAGGTCAAGGCCCAAGGTCTGAGGCAAGGAAAGGGTGTTCCAATATCAAACCACGTTTACAGTCAGCTCTGGCCCCTCTCAGTCAAAGGTAAAATTAAAAAAAAAAAAATTGAAAAGCATACGTACAGAATATGTTTACATTAGTTTGTGTTTGGAAATTTCACAAAATGTCACAAAAGGAGAAGTGGCTATTAGCTCTAAAAGTTCAAGATTACAATAGCAAGGGCAACATCCATACAAAATGCGGACCATGGGAAGAGTTGGGTAAGAAACTCTTATCCTACATATATTCCTTAAAGCCTGGTTCTGTCTCTAGGCCTGAACCAAAAACAGTATCTTATTTCCATTCTAATATCTCAAAGTGAATGTAGACTCCACTATTGAGTACAAACAAGCTGTTGTCTTAAAATGTGTATACCATTGAAGTCACATACCTGGATCAAGTGCTTATCTGAAAGTCCTAAGGAGTCATAATGTCTTTTAGGGGATTAGAACTTTGTTTTAGACATAGCTGTATTCTCAACTACAATGCCAGCCATTGGGTCTAATTAGATATTAAGAAAAAAGGCTCTGTTTTGTAAGTAGTCATTTAAATTGCAGATGTGGTTCCAGCCTGCCAAACACAACTTGAGATCATAAATCAACATCAGCATAGATAAACAGGCTGCCACTCTCTGAAACATCTCATTGGTATGCAAACAGCACAATTATACTTCTATTTCTTTTCTGTAGACACCCATCTCACTATTGTCATGGTTATTTTCTGAGCTTTGGGAGCCGCAGAAGAGAAAAAAAAAAGGTGGGGGAGACTACTAGTCAGAGGAATTCCATGCCCAAATGGAAGTTTCTGCATCATGATCTCCATCACAATGAGAAAGACTCTGTATGAGAATGCTATTGTACTAGCTGTGGAAGAGCACAAGACTCAGAAGTCACAGCTGTGCTTTAGGGGACTTAATAAGCCAGAAGTACGGGCGGAGAGTAAAAGGCGAGCTGTTGTGAATGTGAAATGGTGCAGGCACTATGAAACAGTATGGAGGTTCCTTGAAAAATTAAACATGGAATTAGCATATGATCTAGCAATTCCACTTCTGTATAGATATATCTTAAAAGAACTGAAAACAATGATTTGAATAGATATGTATTTAAGCCCATGTTCGACGCAGAATTATTCATGATAGCCAAAAGGAGGAAGCAACCCAAATGCCTATGGATGGATGAATGGATAAACTATTGAGGCTCAGAAGAGGTTACCCATGAAACCAGCACTTTGACATGCTTATCCAAAGAAACAGCCTCAGAACCTAGCCCTCTCTGATGCTCTATCCCTCCCTGTCATTTCTGATCCTGTGTTCTCTCCTAAGTAAGTGGAAGGGTTGTACTCTGGTATTTCATTACCTGCCTAAAGACTGAACCCACCAAAGGAAAGCAACTGTCTTTAGTTTTCTCCCTGAGGTTTACTTAACTAAACTCATATACTGAAGGAAGAAAGACTGAGGAATTCAACACACCTGGATAGATTATGTTTTGCGTTATTATCCATCATTTCCCAGGTCCATTAAATTTCCAAAGAGAATCATTTACTCACTATTGTCTGAGAATGGTGTCCATTATTTCCCCCCTGAAAATCATTTATTATAAAATTGCCTGAGCCCTCCCTCTTTTTCCTCTTTCCTAAGAGGCTATTTAAACTTCAACCATCTGGCCTCTCTCTGAGTTTCTATTTTGTATGGCATCCATATATACTTATATACATTAAATAAAATGTGTATGTCTTTTCTTTTATTGATCTGAGTTGATTTTCAGCAAATCTTTGCTAAAACAAGGAAAATTTCCTGATTTTTACAAAATATTCCATATTCATGAAATGAAATATTATTCTACTATAAAAAAGAAAAAACAATTCGGACATATGCTAAACCATGGATTAACCTTGAAGATATTATGCTAAGTGAAATAAACCAGGCATAAAAGAATAACTATTTTATGATTCCACTTATATGAAGTATCTAGAGTCAAATTCATAGACACAGAAAGTTCAATGGTGGTTACCAGGGTTGGGGCTGGGAGAAAGGGAATGCAGAGTTACCATTTATTGGATATGAAGTTTCAGTTTCAGAAGATAAAGACGTTCTGGAGATAGATAATAGTGACGCCTGCACAACAGCGTGACTGGATTTAAGGCCATGAACTGTGTACTTACACATGGTTAAGATAGTCAATGGTATATGATGTATACTTTACCAGAATAAAAACAGAACATAAGACACAAAAGCAACAGACAAACAAATCATTAATAGGAGGAATCCATAGATGAGACGGTGTAATTAAACACACACATCCAAACAAACATATGCTATAATGTTTGTTTGTTGTCATGGAGTATGCAGTGATGCTTTAGTTCCCAAACCAGCTGGTCCTACGGTATCTAGACATGGCCAAGCCCTATGTGTTTATAGTCAGTGTGCTCCCGCTGAGCAAGATTTATCTGGATCCAGTCTTACTACATTGTATTGCGTGGAGTGTACACAGCACAGCATAGCAGTGTACACAGTGTACACAGTGTACACAGCACAGCATAGCACAGCATAGCATAGATAGTGTAGCATGTAGCTTTGGAGTCAGATGGAAAGAAACGTGAATCCAACTGCTATTACTTATGAGTTGCATGACTGTCCTGTTACTTCATCTCTCCGTACTTTGGCTTATCTGTCTATGAATACCAAGCATGCCTCTAAAAGTCATTGTGAGAGTTCAGTTCAGGAATGTAAAGCTCTTAGAGTTTAATTATAGGAATAGCAATTATTATTAATTATAACAACAACAACAAATACAACTATGGGAGTTAAAGACACAAGAAGAGAAAAGGGTAACATGTGTCTTTAAAAATTGTCCTTGGATGTCTTCAAGAGTCAAAACTTGAGCTCACGTTTTGCATAAAAATATTACTAGTCATTATTCAAGTTACTTAATTTACCCTATCAGAAGATGCCTCTTGATCTAAGGGACTATTTAAGAAGTAGATGCCAAAAATTCAGAGAAAATTCACCATCAATAAACACATTGATTGCATCCTCGGTCAGAATTCTAGTGCTGCCACTTCTCAATGTCTGCCCTACTTATCTTCATACATCATACACCTCCCTAGGAGGAAGAAAAGTCTCAACAGACAAGGAATAATAACAGATTATCTAAGAGAATATATTCCTTTATCTGCATGGACAACCGAGAATTGCTTTTGTCTTACATGTTTGTTGGAGTGAGAGAATACAAGGGTCTTATGTACCAGATTTGGGGTACAGATGGGGCTAATTTCTCATCAGCCTGGGAAGACTTGATGGAGGAGGTGAGATGTGAGCTGTGAATTAAGGAATGGCAGCAATAAAGGCAGGAACAATAAAGGCAGGCTGCCAAGTCCCTCCAAAATCGGAACCAGACTACGAGCCTGGTCTGGGGCTTGAATCCAGGTGGGTCCCTATTCCAGCCCTGGTACAATGGTAGCACATTCCTCTAGGCTGCAAACCAGAAACTCCTTTCTTACAGCCCCACAAACATCTTAATGGAACCCATTTAGAAATTGTTTGAACCCTGGTGAACTTCTGGCTGAAGAAGAGAGGAGGCTCGTGTTTACAGCAGGAGGTTCACCTTGTCTTAGTACAGAAGATTTTGGTATGAATCAAGACAGAACCTTTCCATGGCTTGTCTCTTAGTGTTAACTTCTGTGCATTTCCAGCCTATGGATTCACCCACAAAGCATGAACAACGTAACTCACTGTCCAGGGAGCAGGAGACACAAGGTAGAACCCCTCTCTGACAGGCAGCAGGCAGTAGCAAAATCACAACCATTTACTAACTAGGAGAGAGCATTTCTTATGTATTAAGCCCAAACTGCATTGCCCTGTTACATTTGTGAATAATCATAAAAATGGTAGGACTATAATGTGGTTTGTAAAACTAAAGCCTCAAGAAATTATTTCCTATTATAAAGATAGGGGATATTTCTCAGACTGAATCTCCAAACAACTAGAATTTTAGATTTTTAAAAGTTACAGGAAATTCCCGTCATGTTATTTTACAACATTTCAGAAGCTATTTATTCAAGATGTATTCAATAGAGATGTGAAAAAAATACACATATAAACATGAGTGATCTTTTAAAATTTTTATTTATTTATTTTTAGACAGATTTTTGCTATGTGGTGTGTATGTTCGTCAGAGAAAGAGGGACAGAAAGTGAGAAATCATCCGCTGAGGCAGGCAGCCATGACACAATCCCTTCTCCTCCATTCTCCTCTTGGGATGTTGGGCACGCACACACATGCACCCAGTGTGAGTTTTAAGCCACCGGGTACAGGACTCGAGCTGGCGGTTGACTACTTGGAAGTCCAGACAGGTAATTATTATGCCACCTACTGGTCCAATATGAGTGATCTTTATAAAGTTTGTGAAAATTGCATATTATAAAAAAGTATAGAAGAATTTCAAAATCTTTTCTGCACCAAAATAAACTTAGACTTAAATTCCATTTTTCCATGAACTTTTCAAAGTCCCCATATGTGTGTGTGTGGGGAGGGAGGGGGCAAGGGGTGCACATACTCAATAAAATCTGCTTGCATGTAGACTGAAGCCCTGATTTAGAAATATACAAGGAAAACAAAAAATTATAGATCTGTCACAATGCCATAATCATGTATAGCACCCCTCATAAATCACCAGTATCTATCACCACGTTAGTTGTTCCATCTCCTGGCTATGGGTAATCAGTTCAATAATAGAAATACCCAGACAAGGCCAGATTCTTTTTTTCTGATATTTCAAAAATTATATGAAGACAGAAAGAGATGTAATGCAATGGGAGCTAAGTTAGCTTTTGTCAGATCTGTACATATCTGTAGCTGAGAACCTCAAAATTACCCTGATATCTGTATTTCCTGAGGACAAACTCTAGCTTTCTGCTTGATTTTAGTCACCCAGTAAGTATATTTCTAAAGAAATAGTCGATGCGTCTGTGGATAATAATTATCCTTTCAATAATCCATCCTTTTGCACTTAGATGGAACAGAATAAATTTCTATTGCTCATAAGCAAAAGGATCCTGAAATAAGCACATATATTTTGTGAGGAGGAGCATTTATTTCCTTTCTCTGGAGCTGAATGTATACAAGGACACTGTGCTCTAGAAAATGTATTCCTAGAGTTTTTAAAAAGAGGGAGAGGGACCAGCAGATGGCATAATGTTACGTCACTGGACTCTCATGTAGTTGATTGCAGTTTGATTCCCATACCCGGTGGCTTAAACTCACACCAGGCGCGTGTGCATGTGTGCCCAAGATTCTGAGAAGAGAATGGAGGAGAGGGGATTGTGGCATGGCCATTCCCCCTGGGTGGTGATTTCTTGCTTTCTCTCTCTTTGTCTGTCTTTCTGGCAAGTGCACACGCCCTATAGCAAAACACAAAACAAAAACAAAAACAAACCAATACACAAAAAAACCCAAAACCTCTCTAAAAAGAAGGAGAAAGCCCAAAGCATTAAATATAAACTTTTGAGAAATTACAAAGAAAAGAAACAGAAATAAAGGAGAGAGTAATGCCAAAGAAAACAGAAAGCAAATCTGTAATATTCTGGATTTGAAAAGCTATAGGCTTTAAAGAAATATAAGGTTGGAATCAAAGTGAGGGAAAAGGTAACATAATAAGATATATAATTTCAAGAATAAGAAACTTAATTTTAAGGTAGTTGCCTTACTTTGTACTTAAATGTCCTTTTTAAAAGGTTTTAATATTACTTGAAATTAACTTATGAAAATAATTTTTCATGCAAGTTTCTTTTACCCAGGAGAATGTCTATATGCATTAGCACCTAAAGCTGTTATTAGCAGGAGGACAATCAGAACAGAAGGAATCAGTGATAACAAACTTCTCCTTTCTGCACTTTCTGATAGAAAGTAGAAAACCAGTGGCCAGGAGGGCCTCCTATTCTTGGCATCTAGTCATTACTCTTACAGGCCAAACAATTCAGGGGGAGGTTTAACTGAGAGGGAGGTATAATTCTAAGAGACAGTATGGTAAAGAAAAAAGCTTGAGTTTTGGGTCAGTTGGATCTTGATTCAGCTCCTAACTCCTCTGCTCACAAGCTATATGACCTTGAGCAAGCAAATGAACCTTTGGAGCTATGGATTCCTTTGAGGATTGAGTGGAATGTAAGTCCCTGGCACAGTGTCTGGCATAGTTAGAGCTCAATATATTATCAGGACTATGTAATAAATCTTATCATTACCATGATGATGACAGTGGTTCTTCCTCCATTCTCTGACAAAGACCTAGCCCACACAGCCTTTGTGTAAAACTCAGAAATGCAGATAGCTATAGGTCAAGGTGGCACGGTGGGTGAAAGAGGCTCGAAAGTGCGTGCACCATCTCCAAGCATTAGCTCTATCACATGGTTGCTGTGCTAAGTGCAGACTATTCATTGCAGAGTTGTGTTTCAATCTGGATTTTTACTGGAAATATTATACTTAAATACCAGCAATTATTGAGTCATTGGGAAAGTCATGACACATTTTGCATAGAAAAATATGACTTTCTCAATGACCTGATAATTCGAAATTTTAGAAAACGCTACTCTGTGTACCGAATGAAAGTTGTCAATAAGGTGTATCTGGCTATAGGGGTGCTAGTTTGCAATTTCTGCTTTAGAGCTATGAAAGTCTTCAGGGAAAAAACCAAAAGAACTGTATTTCAGTAATAGAAACTTGGAGAAAACAGAACGCAAAACCAATTATCAATAGCCTCAATTAAACCATCTTACCTACCCACTACCTAAGAGACCATGTTTTAAACAAGCATAAAATATTTCTCCGGATTAAAAAGAAGAAAGGCTGTGTATGAGAAAATTCAGGCCTCCTCTAACCTGGCAGGACCCTACCTCCTTCTCAATACCCACCCTCAGCACTTGGCATAGGGTTGTCCCAAGGCACAACTTCAGGAGGACAGGTATCAGGCGGAAGAGCTGTAGTGGCTTCACCACTCAGAGTCTTTGCTTCCTTAACCAGACAGATTATACCCTTCACCAAAGCAAAGTAAGTCTTTGCTCCCCTATTTAGAAACAAAATAAAAACAAAAAAATAAACAAAAAGCCCCTCTCATTACTAGTTCAGGTGACATAAAAATCAAGAGTGGAAGTTACACAGATATCATATCACCTTGTTTAATGAAAGAATGTTCCACGGGTAAGTAGATCAACAAAGGAACAAATCTCTTGGTCAATCAATAGTAATTTTGATGTTTCTGCTTCAGGAGTAGAGTATCATTTTTAGGAGCTGAGAGAAAGCAGAAATCTTCCCTACCCTAAGAACCCTTTGGAGCAGAAAGAAGGACAGTAGTCAAGTATGGGGGGTCTTCAAAGAACTCGTGGAAAATGCATATTATGAAAAAACTATGAATGAATTTCATAAGTTTTATTTTTTTTGCACCAAAATAAACTCATACTTTAATTCCATTTTCCCCACAAACTTTTCTTTTTTTTTTTTTTTTTTTGGAGAGATTTTCTCTATAGGGCGCGTGCGCTCGCCAGACAGACAGAGAGAGACATAGAGACAGAAAGCGAGAAATCACCCCCCAGGGGGATGGTCATCCTACAATCCCTTCTCCTCCATTCTCATCTCGGGATCTTGGGCACGCACGCACACGCGCCCGGCATGAGCTTTAAGCCACCGGGTCCGGGACACGAACCGCGGTCGACTACGTGGGAGTCCAGCGACATATCCATTACACTAACTGCTGGTTCCCCCCACAAACTTTTCGAGGTCCCCTCCTATAGTTGAAAACTTGAGGAAACAAAACACCAGTTGTGCTCTTTCCTTTTAATATGACCTTGGCCACTTCTTCTCAAGCTTCTCTCCCCACTCTATCTCTACCCTTTTCCCTGCTACTTTCTTTAAATCACCTGTAACTCTGTTGGCAAAGAAACTAAACTAGTACTCAAATTTCATCGTCAACCTGTGTGCACATGGGACTCGCCAGCCATCAGCTCCTGGGCACTGTGAGAGCGCAGCACAGCTTGCAGGTGCAGAAGGTTGGCACTAGGCATTCTGCAGGAGTAGAAATGGTAAGTGTACATTTTTCAAATGTTGCATTGTTGGCAAGGTTTTCCACTTGTATTTTCCTTTATAATACAACTGCTTTTAAGTGAATGGAATGTTTCTGTGACAATTTGGTCACAAGGGAGGGAAATTTAGCTCAGGGACCAAAATGTACTTAGTAATGGTGAAAGAGACAAACAAAAGAATAACTAATACAAACCAAAAGAAAATACTTCATTCAAAGGTTCTTAAAAATACATACAGAAAAAAGCATTATCACTTAATCATGGGATTTCAGAAAAGTCTGATGTATTTTTCTTTTTTCTTTTTGAGAGATTTTCTCTATAGGGTGCATGCGCTTGCTGGAGAGACAGAAAGACAGAAAGCGAGAAATCACCCCCCAAGGGGGATGGTCACACTGCAATCCCTTCTCCTCCACTTTCCTCTTTGGTTTTTGGGCACATGCACCCTGCATTAGTCTTAAGTAGCCAGGTCTGGAACTTGAACTGTGGTCTACTATGTGGGAGTCCAGCGATATAACCATTATGAAATCTGCTGTTCCCTCCATGATGCACTTTTCTATGCAAAAATGCATCATGACTTTTCCAAAGACCCAATACATATTAAGGAGCACCAGACATGGAGCTAGAAGACCTGAGTTTGAATCTGCTTAGTGTTGACACCTGCTAATGGAGAGACCTTGGGCAAGTCACATCCGTGCTCCAACATCAGTCTTTACTAGTAGAATGAGCAGACCTATCTGGTGATTTCTTCAAGGTCCCCGTCAAAGCCACTGTCTATAATCAGCTTTGAAGAGAGGTCCAACATATCTCCCCAGGCCTCTGAATTTGCACTGGTCTCTTTGTCCTATTAACCACACAGGTCGTTTCTTGTCATTCTTTCTAGATTTCTCAGATACTGAAGTGTTCTGTTGGATCACAAGTAGTCAGCCTACAGCAAAAACACTTTGTTCCTTCTGGACTTGGACTTCTCAGGCAGTCTAACCAAAGAGGTGGTTAGACAGGACAGGTGGGATTTATTAAACTAATTTTAGGTGCGTGGGTGGATTTTCCTGACTCTTGGAAGCAGCCTCTGTTAGAACTGCTTTAGGAGAGTCTTTGGCAACCATGAATGTGCTAAAATTTGAGTCCAGCGATATAACCATTATGAAATCTGCTGTTCCCTCCATGATGCACTTTTCTATGCAAAAATGCATCATGACTTTTCCAAAGACCCAATACATATTAAGGAGCACCAGACATGGAGCTAGAAGACCTGAGTTTGAATCTGCTTAGTGTTGACACCTGCTAATGGAGAGACCTTGGGCAAGTCACATCCGTGCTCCAACATCAGTCTTTACTAGTAGAATGAGCAGACCTATCTGGTGATTTCTTCAAGGTCCCCGTCAAAGCCACTGTCTATAATCAGCTTTGAAGAGAGGTCCAACATATCTCCCCAGGCCTCTGAATTTGCACTGGTCTCTTTGTCCTATTAACCACACAGGTCGTTTCTTGTCATTCTTTCTAGATTTCTCAGATACTGAAGTGTTCTGTTGGATCACAAGTAGTCAGCCTACAGCAAAAACACTTTGTTCCTTCTGGACTTGGACTTCTCAGGCAGTCTAACCAAAGAGGTGGTTAGACAGGACAGGTGGGATTTATTAAACTAATTTTAGGTGCGTGGGTGGATTTTCCTGACTCTTGGAAGCAGCCTCTGTTAGAACTGCTTTAGGAGAGTCTTTGGCAACCATGAATGTGCTAAAATTTGGGAAAAATTATGTTCATAGCTTAAACTCTGGAAGGGGTACCTGCTGCTTTAAATGGTTTTTATTAAGGATTTTGACAATTAAAGTACCCCTTTACCTAACTTAATATTACTTGGAAATATGCCAGTCAGCCAATGTATAATTCCTAATTGTCTTTCATGTTAAAATTTGATTTTTAACATTTTAAAACAATTATATTAAGTGTCCTAAGATATCCGATCTGAAAAAGGCTTCTTCAGTTCTACTTTGCCTACTTTTAATTTTATGTTTTTAAACCAAGGACAAAGTTTCAGATCTTTCAAATTAATGATACACTTAAGCCTTGTACTTTATGTTTCTGGGAAGACTAGCATTTTATGACCAAAAACTTAATAACCATCTTAATTATACAGAAAGTTGAACTAATGAAAAATATGACTGAAGATCATTTAATTTAATCATGAAACAGCCTCTAGGAGCAAACAATCTCCAGAGCCACTTTCTAATTCATGGAGGGAAAAGAAATGATATAATACTGGAATGCTCACTGATATTTAAAGTCTTTGGAAACCTTGAATTTTGCACATTTTATCCCAGGAAGTATCTAAAGGCTTTAGTGATGAAGGTTCATCCCGAGAATCTAGCTGATATACTTAAGCAAACCAATCTTTGTGGAGAAGGCTCAAGGTAGCTCTGGGCCACCTTATAAACCATGGCAAACAAAGACTAGATGCAGGAGACTTCAAAGCATAAATTACTTTTGGTTTAGTGTGCAATAACAATTAAAAGTTATTAAAAGATAAAAGAAAGGGATCAGTAGATGGTGTGGTAGTTAAAGCACTGTGTTCCCACATGACCCACTGTGGTTCAAGTCCAAGATCTGGCAACTTGAAAACCATGCTGGGCACATGTGCATGCATGCTTAAAATCCCTAGAGGAGAACAGAAGAGAAGGGATTGCAGCATGTCCATCCTGCCTGGAGATTGATTTCTCACTTTCTCTCTGTCTCTGTCTCTCTTTGGTGAGCACAAGCACCCTACAGCCCCCCCCCCAAAAAAAAATCTAAAAATGAAATAAAAGAAACATTTAAGGTGAATCATTTTTGTAATTTAGGAAGTGTGTGATCATTAAGAAACACAAATAGCCAATAGGGACTTGTTGACTCGATCCAACCATGCAACAGCTATGTTGAGCAACACAATATAAAAGAACTAAAGATGAGTAAATGTGGTCTCAGCTAGTAGGAAGATCTCAACCCAACTGGCTAGGTGGTGATGAAATTTAATGTAAGACAAAGAAAACCAGAGAAAAAGAGGTGCCAAGAGGAGGAAATGGAACATTAGTTCCTCCAGAGAGTTTCACTGAAAGACTTCCTTGAGTGCCAGGGGAAAGTGTTACCTTAGAAATGGACAGTAAAGCCTCTCCTACTCTGCAACATACTGCTCCTCCTGTATTCACTCACGGCATCATATACTCAGACTGCACTCTTAGTGTTTTGGCATAATGTTTAGCATTTGTAGATGCTTGAAGAATGAATGAACAGACTTAAGCTTTCTAACTCCCGTTTTCCTCTTCTATAAATAGTAACACTGTCACACCACATAGGTCAGGTAAGCATTAAAAGTCATGGCATATGGGAAATGCCCACACAGCACAGTGCTTGGCACAAAAATGCTCAATACATCTCAACTCTTGTTAACATTAAATGTTGTTACCTTTGTTTTTACAGAGAAGAAAACTGAGGCTTGAAGAACCTCATAAATTAGCCCATGGTCACACTGATTGTACAATCAGAAGCCAGACTTCAAACTTGTATCTGATTAAGTCTAAAAGTCAAGCCCACACCATGCACTACTGATTATAATGGTGTTTGGATCTCATCACTACAAAATGCTGAGTCTTAAGACAGGATAGCACAACACTACTTTATGTTCCCTTTGAGTCTATTTCTGGCCCACACAGCAGAGGTATTTTAAAAGTTGATTGATTGAACCTACGTGGGCCTCAAACATCTTAAAGGTAAAAATGGAAGGATTAAGCTACAAGATTTCAAACTCCTCAGAACTAATTTTCACCGAGTGACTATCATATGGCAGACATTATATTATACATACATTAACTTCTTATTCTCCATGAGTGCCCTCAATTAATATCTGACTATTCTGTGTTCTCCAACCCCATGAATGGCAGTACCATACTTTGTATGAACTATTGACAGGAAACAGGACATCATCTTCAACTCTAATTGTTTTTTTAGACTACATTTAACCAATCATCAAGTTTATGGATTTTTATCTCCTGATTTGTTCCCAACTCTCTCCATTTCTCTTCATTCCATTACTAGTGTTTGCCCCCTTTCAGTCCATCGCTGCCCTCATTGCAGATAGAGTACTCCTGCTAAAATCTGTATCTTACCTTATCTTTCAGTTGCTTGAATTACTTCAGTAGCACCATTTTGCCTCAATGCAACACAATTCCAACTTTCCTAATATAACTTACATATCTTTTCATGGCATAGGTCTTGACAACCAGTTTATCTTCAAACTCTTCACTTTCTATCTTTAACTCAAGCCACTAGTTTGGACTTTTCAGCTATTCTTCTGCATATTCTCTGATTCCATGTCTTACTTAAATACCCCTCTTATTCACTATAGTCTACACTTCTCCTGCTGTGGTTCCTACACAATATTTAAAAAAAATGTATATACATAGATAAGTGTATATGCTTACATGTAAATATTTTTTTACTATACAGATAAAGAGACACATGCTATTATGGATTGAATTGTGCGCTCCTAAAATATGTGTGGAAGAACTAGCCTTTGGTATGTGTGTGACCAATCTGAGCCTTTGCAGATATAATCAAATTAAGATGAGGTCATACTCAATTTGGGTAGGCCTTGATTCAATATCACTTGTGTTCTTATAAGAGCAGAAAAGGGACACCAGGAAGAGGATGTCATGACACAGAGGGAAGATGGTTACAAATGTTGAAGTTATACTGTGATAGTCCAAAAATACCTAGAGTTACTAGGATGTGAAAGAGGCAAGGCAAGATGCTTTTCTATAGATATTGGTGGACCATAGCCCTGCAAACACCTTAGTTTGGAAGGTCTAGCTTCTAGATCTATGGGAAATAAGTTTCTGTTGCTTTATTTCACCCAGTATGTGGTATTTGTTATAACAGCCCTAGGAAATTAAACCAGATTTGGTACCAAAAGTGGGATGCTTCCATAACAAGTACCTAAAAATGTAGACATGGCTTTTAATTTGGGTAATGGGCAAATATTGGAAGAATTTTTTAAGTGCTTCGTAGGAAAAGACCTGGTGCAAAGAGATGGTTGGTAGAAATTTAGATATTGTCTATTTATAATGCTGTAACAAGATATTTGAAACTGGATAATTATAAAAAAAATTAAATTTATTTCTTCACAATTCTGGATGCTGAGAATCAAGGCACCCACATTTAACAAAAGAATTTTTAATTTTATTTATTATTATTTTTCAATTTGCTACAGGGCACTGCATGCTCACCAGAGAGTGACACAGAGAGAGAGAAAGAGGAAAAGTGAGAAAGCAAGCTCCCAGGTCTGGGATTTAAACTGAAGTTGCCCATGTGGGGATCCAAAGCCTTAACTGCTATGCTACCACTAATGTACCTACATTTGATGAGGGCTTACTTGCTGCATTATCCCATGGTAAAAGGCGATAGGGCAAGAGAGACAGAGCCTTTCTTCCACCTTTTGGTTTCATCCAAACACCCCGGAAATTGGATGTGCCCACTCACACTAAAGGCAAATCTTTCCCACCCAGTTCACCAATTCATATGACAATCTCCAAAAGCATCCTTACAGACACACCCAGAAACAGTACTTTACTCCAAGCATTCCTCAGTCAAGTCAATTAAAATGAATCATTGTGGACATTAAAGGCAATTCTGGTGAAAGGATATGATGAGAGGCCAGCAGATGGCATGGTATTTAAGGTGCTAGACTCCCACATAGCTGATTGTAGTTTGAGTCCTGGACCTGGTAGCTTGTTTTCTCACTTTTCCTGTCTCCCTCTATCTGTCTCTCTCTGGTGAGCACACAAGGCCTATAGCAAATTAAAAAATGATAATAATAATACCGATAGCAAAATTAAAAATGATAATAAAAATAATAAATAAAATTAAATACTTTTATTAAAAAAGGATATAATGGACATGCTATTGGATGTGGGAAGAAAGGTTATTCCTACTGTAACGTGGCAGATCACCTGTCTAAATTATTTTCTGCGTTTTTTTAAAAAGGATATAATGGACATGCTATTGGACGTGGGAAGAAAGGTTATTCCTACTGTAATGTGGCAGATCACCTGTCTAAATTATTTTCTGCCATTGAGAAGACGGTAAATCTTGTAGTGCTGAACACTGCATATTTAGCTGAGCAGATGTCCAAGCACAGTATGTAAGATGCAGGGTGATTTCTTCTTGGGATTTATAGTAAAATGTGAGAGAACGTAAGATAAATTGAGGAATGCACTGTTAAGCAAGCGATTTATAGTAAAATGTGAGATAATGAAAGATAAATTGAGGAATGCACTGTTAAGCAAAAAGATATCAACACTTAATGATTTGAAAATTTTTCAACTTACCTAGATAATGTGCTCTGGTAACATGGCCAAGGGTGTGGCTAGATAATCATTTGCTAGTAAATATGCCTATGTGACTCATGAATCCAATCAATGTGCTTATTTAAGAA
Source organism: Tupaia belangeri chinensis (assembly GCF_000334495.1). Taxonomy (NCBI): domain Eukaryota; kingdom Metazoa; phylum Chordata; class Mammalia; order Scandentia; family Tupaiidae; genus Tupaia; species Tupaia belangeri. The sequence continues at coordinate 337,568 of NW_006203569.1, forward strand.
GGATTTATAGAAGGCTCCTCATCTGATGGTTTGGACTCCCATGAATTGCATTAGAGACTGACATGGTTTTTGAGAATTTTACACTAGCATAAATTTTGTGGCCTGGATTTAATGGACAGAAGTAAGACAAAAAGAAGAATGACTCTGAGAGCAGAGCTATGAACGAGGAGATCTGGACTGGTGGAACCTACTTGAGTTGAGAGGTTGAGCTCTCTCTCTGGCAGGTACAGATCACAGAGCATTAAGTCACGGGGATTATATACAGGCCTTGAAATCTAGTAGAATTTTGGATTGCTTGGAACTTAAGACTTCTTTTCCTCTCTATTTCTTCTTTTTTATAATGGGAATATCTCCTATGTCTGACCCACCATTATGTTTTGGAAGGATATAACTCTTTTGGTTTATAGCTAGAGAATAATGGCATCCCAGGATCCACTATTCCCAAATATCATCTAGAAGATGGATCTGAGGCTTTATGAGTTGATAGTATTTATCAATAGATGATATTTTGGAATTAAAGTTGATGCTGGAATGTGTTAAGACTTTTTGGGGTGACCCAGCTTGGATGGTATAATTAATAGCATGGACTACAGTGCTAAAGGCCACGTGGTTGGAAGTTTGGGTTCCCTAGATAGGCCTGAAAACATGCAAAACAGAACCAACAGACGGTGTAATGGTTACAGCACTGGACTTCCACGTAATCAACAGTGGTTCGAGTCCTGGACCTGGTGGCTTGAAACTCATGCCAGGTACATGTACATGTGCATGTGTGCCCAAAATCCCAAGAGAAGACTGGAGGAGAAGGGATTGCAGCATGGCCATCCTCTCTGAGGGGTGATTTCTCACTTTCTCTCTGTCTCTTTGGGAAGTGCATGTGCCCAATAGCAAAAAGCTCTTAAAAACAAAACAAAACATGCAGAGCATGTCCACGTATGCAACTGAGATTCTGATGAATTGAAGGGCACAGAAAATAGTAATCAGACTCTACTGAGGGTGCTTTCTTTCTTCTGCACACCCACTTTTTCTCAAAAATAAATCTTTTGGAGGTATCATAATCAGGTAAACATTTTGCTCATAGTTAGGACATGAATTTGGAAGGCCGATGGTTAGGCTATTATGAGTTGAATTGTGTGCATCAAATAGATAAATGCAAAATCTGTGATTCCTTTGAATGTGACTTATTTTGATATATAATCTGGATATAACCAAGTTAAAATGAGCTCATAGTCTATTAGAGTGGACCCTAATCCAACATTACTGTTGTACTTAAAAGAAGAGGTAAAGACATAGATACAGAGAAGGTTCAGAAACTAAATCAATTTGACTAGAACATAGTATTTTTATCTTTACTGTATCATGCAAAGGGAGGTAAAAGAAAGACTATGCATTAAATATTTTAAACAAGACCATGCTTCCATATGGGATTAAATTACAAAACACAAGAAAAAATGGCCAGCTTCTGGTTTCTGATATCATCACCTCTGGAATAACTGGTGGACATCTGATACTAGTGACTGGGGTCACAGACAGAGATGGAGAAATAATCATTCCATTTCAAACTACTCACCACAGGAATGATTAAAAATGAAAAGAACTCCTTTGTTAGAAGTGAGTTCATTTTAATGTTGCCAGAATAAAATATGGACATCACGATTCCATGACCCAATTTATAACTTATTTCTGTACAGTATTATTCATTTTAAAACAATATTATAAAGGGCATTCCTTGAAAGGAATTCTTCTAAAAATGCTTTATTTTCTGAAATAGCAATAAGTAGTATTATAAATATGCAGATTCATTATAAAAGAGTTGGTTTATAACCACTTTTTCTTTTGATATACATACATTAGATATCAACTGATGCATTCCATAAATTATGAAAATAAAACTTTCTTCCCTCTATTTTCTTTCAAAAGAATCTTGTAATTATTTTTAACAGCAGCACATGTTCTATCTGTAAATTTATGCTACTTCATTTTTTAAATATTTAAAACAGAAACCCGCTTTGTGCTTTACAACAAATATAAATGGGGTAATTCGGATAATGAAAATAAATGAAAAACAGCAGTACTAATAGAGCTGATCCTATTTGTGATGGCTCATTAACTTTGTACAGGATGCAATTCACTGCCCTGGATCAGGGGTTGATAATGGTACAATGTGGAGCTATTAGCAAAAGATGACTGCAATCGGAAATTAACAGAAAGTCTGTTCATTCATTGGAAAGTCAGTATCCCTTTTTGTGTGTATAATCAGGTTAAACTTTGCATTCAGAAAGGCCAAAGGAAGAAAAAAGACAAGAAATAATTTGAATACTACTGTTGGATTGTTGGGAAAGTCATGACATATTTTTCTATGTGTCAAAATGTGTTATGACTTTTCCAACAGCCCGATAAAAAAGCTAGTGTTTATTAAGCTAACAGTAAAATGCATTTGATTACTAATCTTCACAGCCATCCTATCACGTAACTACAATTATCTTCTCTTTGCAAGTGAGGAAACAGAGGCTTAGATACTTGCTCAAGGTCACACACCAATGAATGGTGGAGTTGCAATTCCAACCAAGCTTCTGTTCTTAACTATTCATACTGTGAAAAACTGTCTCCCTAGTTCTGCCTTACCTCCAACTTCACCTAGTCTAGAATGATATCAAGCAAATAAAAATCCTAGAGTTTCTCAGTTTAAGATAAAAGCTAAGGAGGGAACCAGCAGTTAGCGTAATGGCTATGTCGCTGGACTCCCACGTAGTCGACCGCGGTTCGTGTCCCGGACCCGGTGGCTTAAAACTCACGCTGGGCGCGTGTGCATGCGTGCCCAAGATCCCGAGAGGAGAATGGAGGAGAAGGGATTGCGGCGTGACCATCCTCCCTGGGGGGTGATTTCTCGCTTTCTGTCTCTATGTCTCTCTGTCTGTCTGGCGAGCGCACGCGCCCTACAGTGAAAATCTCTCAAAAAAAAAAAAAAAGATAAAAGCTAAGGAGAGAAACTAATAAGATGACACCCTGGGGACGATGATCGGATTCTAGCACAGAGGGAGAGAAAGGGGAGAAAGTGGTTCTAGAAAGGTATATTACCTAGACCTATCATTTTCCTAAGATTAATGACAAAATTTAAATTGGACAAAATCTCAGCCTGTGGGCTATCCTGCAGAAATATGTATGGAGCATGCTTAAAAATCGTTGATAAACACTGGCACTCTCTGACCTCTGCTATTACCAAGCTGTAAGATCCTGGGAAAATCACACAGCCTAGTGCAAGGACATTTCTCAAGGCTGGACTTGATATGTCAAATGCAGTGCTTCCTAAATGCTGAACTGAGAAGCACTTTTAGTGACAATTTCTGTGCTCTGGAGAAAAAGAGAGGGAAAAAGTACAGAGTAATCACTTTCTCATAAGGCAAACCACCTTCAATTAAAGTGATTGTCCTTTATTCAGAAATGAGGACCCTATCACTTTCTTGTTATTAACATTTCAGTTATGAAATGATAATGATGAAAGCACATGGTAGAAGGTCTCTTTTTGTTTTTTAATGCTCTTCTCTAACTGATGAAGAAGTCAGTTACTTTATCTCATTCTGTAAATTTCTTTGAAATATTAATAAACAGGGCTATGAAATCCCATACAGGGAATCACTACTTTAATTTACTCTTCAACCCCCAATTCTCGGCATCTCCTATATTTCTATGGCACTTTACAGTTTATTAGACATTTTCACATGAGCTCTTTCACTTGTTGCTCTGTGGTCTGTGACACAATGCAATTCTCTTGTTTGAAAAAGAGAGTTTAGGGAGGTTAAGTAACTTGGCCTAGATTACACAATTGATTAACGAGGAGTCAAATTCTAGCTCTCTTTTTTTGACTTCCATCCTGCCTGCTTTCCAGTCTATAAGTGGTTCATGAATCTGGCCATGGAGTAGAATCCTAAGGACAGTATTTTAAATACATAGAATGATTAAGTCCAAGTTCCTGGGGAATGGGATCCAAGGGTGGTATCTCTTAGGAGCTCTCCAGGTGATCCTGGTATGCAGCCAAATTTGGGGACTATTACCAACTGGTACCCATACTTTCTGTACTTATGGCAGCACCAAAAGGAACAGAAGCTTTAGAGCCAAGCAGAGCTGGGTTTTCCTGGTCAAGTCATATAATCTACCTGACCCCAAGTTTCTAGCCAACTGTATGGTTTGAGTCTCAGACCAGGTGGCTTTTGAGAAACACTGGGCACATGTGCATGTGTGCCTAGAATCCCAGAAGGAGGGCAGAAGTGAAGGAGAAAAGAGTGTGAAATGACCATTCTCCACGGGGATTGATTTCTCACTGCCCCTGCCCCTCCCTGCCCCCACTTTTCCAGTGAGTGCATGTGCCCTCTGTTGAACTGAGAAAAAAAGAAAAAGAAGCTAACAAGAACCAGTCATAATTTCTATGTATGTCATAATTATTTTCAAAGATGGCATTATGTACATGGGCCCCCAAATCTAACAAGTTATGGTACTATCATTCCATATTTACTATACATAAAATGTATTCTATAGCTGCTGAGATACATTCTCTTTTACTTGCCAAGGTACATGAGGTCAGCTGTCAAGATTAGCTTAGGGAAAAAAAAATTAGCTTAGAGAGTTTCTATGAACTCTCATGTCATAGGAACAAATGAAACCTAATTTGCTAACCTGTCTTATTTATTAGGGTTCATTTGCTAGTGTAGTTTAGTGAGGAAAGAACACTGGATTAATGTCAGGAGATCTAGAATTTAGTCTGATATCTCCCATGACTAGCCATATAACTTTCAGGTCATACAAATATACTGGTCCTCAGTTTTTTTCATTTACAAAATGGAAATCTTTCTTGCTTTAATCAAACAGTGTACATATTTAAGGAATTATTATTCTTTTATTTGCCATATCTTACAACACAGCCTCCTTCTTAATATCTATCTTCCTTATAATTCTCTACTATTCCTAAATCTTTTGAGATTCCATTAATTCCTTTTCAACAATACTGAGAGTTCTAGAGGAAAAGATAAAGAGCAAATATCACAAATCATGATGTCTAAATATACTGCTTTCAAAGGTATCAATTATATAATCTCTGAGATTATTTGTAGCTTTAAAATAGTAATATTTTATATTTAAATTTACATCTAAAATTCACATATCTATTTCCTATAAAGAAGCCTTCATACATATGACACACATGATATAGATATCTGTAAAATATGTATATAAAATATATGTTAATATCTCATCTCCATTGTTCCACCTAGAAATACTTGAAAATACCAGGTTCCCATCATATAATTCCAAGTGAAGAATAGCATACAGGAAATTAACATCAACTTCTTGATCCAAAAACTAGATTGGCCATCTTTATCCAAAAAGTAGACCTTAAATAAAGATGGCAAATACATGGGAAACATACTAATTCTTCTTCATCTTACTTACTCCCTACCCAAGTACACACTGATGAATCAATACCAGAAATCAAACCTCTTTGCTATCCTGTTTTAAGGGTTTACTTGGAAGAAATCCAGTTTAACTGATACCACCATAACTTTCTCTATAGTCTACTTGAATTTTCAGCATAAGGAGTCTTCAAAAAGTTTATGAAAGTATATGTTATTGAAAAATTATGCATGGCTTTCAAACATTTTTTGCACCAAGATAAACTTGTACTTTAATTCTGCTTTCCACAAACACTTTGAAGTACTCTTAAATAACGGGATTTTATACTAAACAGGCAACACATTCTCCTATAGTTTATCTGGAGATTGTAGACTTGGTCTCAATGAAATATGTTAATGAAAACCAATGCCTCCAATCTCTCTCTCTCTCTCTCTCTCTCACACACACACACACACACACACACACACACTTCAGAGACAGACAAGAGAGAGATCATTTCAAAGTCTAATACATAGGGATACACAGTATTCAAGAATTATTGTTCTTCTTTAGGTAATAGTTAAAGAAAAAAATACTCTACTTCATTTTTCCTTAACACAAAGTACAACACTTGTACTTATCACTCATGTTATAGCTCAGTTTTCAAATTTGTTACTATTGATAAACTAGAAAAGGGTAACAATGAGTGACTATGACAGTGGGACTATGTAAAAACTATTTATACACATTCAATAAACCCTCTAGACAAATGGGATGAAAGGAAGGGACCACTTACTTGGCATAAACCACTGATGCACATGTCCAACGATTCCGTATAGCAGCGAGTGCCATCTAAGACCTTAGGTGCTAGTTCAACAATCAGGGATGTTCCTTTGGCTTGGCACTTGAGTGAACATGGGTTGTCAGGGTCGTTCGACACAGGAAGCCATTCATAAAACTGGCCATGGTGCTTGACATCATTGTGAGCTGAGCATTGCTGAGCTCGGAAATCACCTGCTTCTGGTGGGCAGTCCTGGAGAAGGAAGTGGGGAGGAAGGAACACAAGTCAAGAGGGCAATCCTGGATAGAAAACTGGAGACAGCTATATGATCTGTCAAGGCCTTAGAAAACAGAGTAAACATCTTGATCATTACAGATGGATCCTACTATATTATCTTAGAGTTTAATGATTATTTGGTCCTGGCAATGTAGAAATCTGAGAAAGTAATCACTTTGCAATAGATCTTCTGATTGAATTTAAATGGAAAAATGTAACCAGCTTGAAATAAACGTTCTGACTGATAATGTTGGGAAAGTAACCACTTGGAAATATATTTTTAAAAGATGTGATTGGCCCATGAATTCCTCCCATTGTGATGCCATTTTGGTTTCCTTATAGTTTAAGTAGAACCTAGTAATGTCAGGTGGTTATTCGAAAGGATCTCTGTCCTTTTCAGTTCTGAAATCAAGACCCATGATAATCCTTTAATAATTGGCAACAACAAAAAAGATGATTAAGTTGAACATTTTTTATGGGGTTGTGAATTTTTTTCTAGAATTTAGGCTGCACACTATTTAGAATTAAATGTGGGGAAGAAAAAGAGAAGACATAATTTATGCATGAATTGTTTTAGTATAAGGCATTATGGCAGAGTAGGAAGGGCACTCTTGCTCCCTTCCCAGATGGGTGGGGGCTAGGTGGTGGATCTCCCTGGGACTAGGTCTCTCTATGTTTAGAATGGAGGCAATGATGCTACTCAGGGTTGTTGTGAGGTTCAAGAGCTTGGGTCGACCAAACACTGACTCAAGGAAGATATTTAATATACAGTAGTATTACTATGATTACTGCATGAAGACACAGAAGAGGAAGTTGGTGAATTATGAGACTGTCAATTGGAATTTTAAAGTTTATTTCTTGAGAGAAAGAGAGACAACTACTAGGGTCCCTTAGTCTCAGCTGGCCTGGATGACAGAGTGCATGTGAATGCCTGGAATGCTCGGAGGAGTCCCAGGATATGAACCCGGGACCTTTCTCAAATGGGTTCAGTTGAGGTTACTATCATGCTACCATCTAGCTCTCATTTTGCATTTTGAATCATATTGGCAGAGACCAATGGGGGGAAAATATTTTTTTAAATGCATATTTTACAATGGGAAATTTTAAATGTAAAACTATGGCTAGCGATGGCTAGTATGTTTAATGAATGATAAACCTCAGTGAAAGCAAGTAAGATTTAATATTAAAAAGGTAAATATGACCAATCCCTTTTTGACAAGTTTATTTTATTTTCTATGTCTTCAGATTTGGATTTACTATGAAGAGTGTAGAAAATCCAGCTGTGAGAGAATTTTTTTTTCTTCTTTTTTGTCTTAGAGAAAAGATTTTGCCTATGGTCTTTAGCAGTTCTGGGATTACGACATTATCATTTTGATAGTTCTCTTCTAAAGAGTTTCTTTTTCCATAAATTTCTTTACTTTTTTAAAAGTTTACTTCTTCCACAAGTAAGAGGGAAAG
>NW_006203569.1:345712-349146 GCF_000334495.1 Tupaia belangeri chinensis
GAAAGAGAGAGTGAGGCAGGGGTGGGAGTTGGGAGAGAGAGAAACTGCATTCCCAGTAGGGTCTTAATGACACAATTCCCTTCCAGCCTCAGTCAGCCTCAGATCATGAGTAAATAAGTGTGTACCCAGGGTACTCAGGGAGGTCTCTAGATGTGAATCCAGAACCTTTGTATATGGGCCAGACTCATAGAAAATTGCCTTTCACTGCTATGCAACTCTCCATCCAACTGCCTGAAAATCTCTTTAATTTAAATAAGCATTCTGAAAAAAAGCATTGTTCCTTATTTTATGAAACAGAATTCTTCATTTTGCTAAAACTTTAGTGGTACTGCTATAGTAAGCGGTATGTAAAGCTCTGATATTTGGGGAGCATGAATACTTTCTAGGCAAAGTGGGGTATAAATAATTAAATACTTCTTTAGGAAGAACATGAAATTGTTCAAAATTATTCAAAATACAATATGAAATCTCAAAGATGACTCAGTCAAGATGATACACTCCGGATACATGTGTATGCATACCCAAGAACCTGGGCGAAGAATGGATTGTGCTGTGGCCATTCCTCCTGGCCTTTGTCTCCCTTCTGGTGAGCATATGTACCCTAAGACAAAAACTTCTTAAAAAAATAGTAAAGGAAAAGAATAATTCATATGACATAGGTATAGATACACAACAAGGCTATATAATTATAAAATTTGTCTGAAAAAACAATGATTAAAATTCATTACATAATAAAATTTTTTTAGAAGTTTTTGCCTTTGGGCATGTACACTCCCAGGAGAAAGAGAGAGAGACAGAGACAGTGAGAGGGAAAGTGAGAAATCACCCTCCCAGGGGACATGGCCATACCGCCATCCCTTTTCCTTCATTCTCCTCCTGGGATCTTGGGCATGCACACACACACACCCAGCATGATTTTCAAGTCACTGGGTCCAGGACTCAAACCTCTGTTGGCCATGTGGGAGTCCAGCAATGTAAGCACTACATCATTTTCTGGCCCCTACATATTAATTTCTTAAATGATAAGATACAGTTTAAACTATTTTAAAGATCTAGAACTAGATGAACAAATAATAAGTGTTTATGTTACACAGGATTTTTACTTGTTTCTAGTGAGAAATTGGACATAAACCACATGTTGCAAAACTATGCTATGAATCACGAAAATCGTAAACGGTACCAAATCATTGTGGGTAACACAAACTGTATCGAATTGTGTGAACACCAGGTCCGTTCAGACCATATGTTACAAGATTAGAGCACAAACTGATAGGACTTTAACTCCTGGTGGACTCAGGTTACAGACAATATTGCAACTTGCCCAGTTAACAAATTCTACCAATACATGCCTAGATTTTATTTATTGACCTCTGCCCTAACCCAACCCTCTGTCACAGCCCCAATACTCGACATGTTCACTTCCCTAAATTACTCCTTTGAGACGCTAGCATCTTCCTTAAGGTGCTATTCTCCCTTGGTTAGCAGGCAGTGTAAGTCTAGCTTGAGTTTTCCTGGTGGTCATTGCACAACAGCTCTCAAAGTTGGACTGATTAGTTTAATTCATAATTCACATGGCCTGCCACAGTGGTGTAGTGGTAATGCAAAGCATAGATGTTGAGACCATGTGGGACGGTCATGGGTTCTTATCCTAAGATCTCCCTGTGCTTGCTGCATTCATGTCTGCCTGTGATCCTGTCTGGCTTGAAGCTCAGGGTGGGATTGTGGTACGGAGACCCTGTTGGGGGATGCCTGTTTTTCTTTCTCTCATAAAATAAATAAATAAACTTAAAAAGATGGTGTTTAGGACTGGCCCTTCAGCATAGTGCTTAAGTACTATGCATGGAAAGCCAGATTTCACATGGTGAACAGTGGTTCAAATTCTGGTTCGAGAGGCTTGAAAACATGCTGGGTGCATGTGCCTATAGGCCCCAAATCCTGATGGGATGGAGAATTGAAGGAAGAAAGATTGACCATGCCTCATTGGTGGGTTCTTTCTTTATCAGATGAGTGTGCATGCCCTCTGGTAATAAATAAAAATATAAATAATTCTTTAAAAAGTGTTTTAATTTCATAATACTTGTCAGGCCAGTAGTCACTCAATTACTCAGTAGTACAGAACAGGGGAAGTAAAAGGAAAAAAAAAAGTATGTTTAACTGACAAAAAAAAAAACAACCTATTAGCTGCTGCTGATGTGTATAGTAATGTCTTTGTCTTGACTGATATGTATGGTAATCGTGTTGAAAAAGAAATGTTATACACTATAAAGATATATGTGATTCAATATAATATAAAAAGAAATAAAAAGAAATTCCAGCGAAGTGAATTCAATAAATAAAACACTGAAGAAACACTTGGAATGGTAACATTTCCCTGTCATAATTACCTTTGCCTCTTTTTTTCTATATATGCAAGTGAACTAGTTACAGGGGAATTCCAAGGTAAGGATGTAAGTAATAAGGGCAAAATAGAATTAAGAAACATCTTAGTGTAAACCAGAAGTAATTTTTGCATTTTTATAATTCCAAGAAAAGAGTCAGTGACATTTTTAAGTTATGATGCGGTCAATACATCATCTTAGTACATATATAAAACTCCTACAGACTCTCTTATGAATGAGCCCCTTCTGTTTGACGAACTGTATTGAAGCTTCCCACCTTTCCTAAAATAAGAATCAAAGGTAAAATGAACAAAAGTTGAAGTTAAAATGTTCAGACTTTCAGTTTTTCTTTTTTCCTGTGACAAAAGGAGTAAACATATTTAAACGCATCATATGGCATCAACATGTAGATAGATGTTCCTGTTTTCAATTCACCTGTATCAAATGACTTCAAGAAAACCTGTTACAGGTTTTATGAACTTTTATAACTGGAGATAAATCTCCGAGAAGAATATTACTCACAAACACCTTTACTCTTATCACTATCATCTTTCCTTCTGCCCACAGTTTGGTTTGGATTGGAAAATACATTTTGCTACATTGTGAATGCACTTAGAACCTACAGTTCAGCAATGGAACCTGAACTTGAACTTTTTTAATGTTTGAGTTTATTTGTACTTGGTAAAATACAACTTCTTGTTTTAAGAAAAAGGATTTAGAGGATGTATAAAACAGATTCAGAAAGCTTCTTAGACATCAAATAACATTTTGATGATTTAAGTGTAAATGTATCCTGTCCCACTCCTGTCCCACAAGTATCCAAATAATAACAACGCTAATAATAACGATCACAGTAACAACCTCAGAATAAAAATTACTTGTGTAGCGTCCTACCATCTACAAAGGTTTTACTTGTAGATTACAAGTTGGTCCATGAAGCAATTACACTTTTTTTTTCTTTTCTTTTTTCTTTCTTTTCTTTCTTTCTTTCTCTCTTTTTTTTTTTTTTTTTTTTTTTTTTGAGGTTTTTTCTATATGGAGGATTCACCCCCCAGA
>NW_006203569.1:349315-407118 GCF_000334495.1 Tupaia belangeri chinensis
GAAATGTTTTTGCTATAGGGAGTATGCACTCGCCAGAAAGACAGAGAGAGACAGAGAGACAGAAAGGGAGAAATCACCCCAGAAGGGATGGCCATGCCACAATTCCTTCTCTTCCATTCTCCTCTTGGGATCTTGGGCGCGCATGTACATGTGCCCGGCGTGAATTTAAGTCACTGGGTCTGGGAGTCGAACCGCAGTCGACTACATGGGAGTCCAGTGACATAGCCATTATGCCAACTATACCCAATTATGATCCACCTAAAAGTCAGATTTAGAAACTGACACCCTAACTGCTTTGGAAAATACTGAACACTATTTTCTGGGTTTCATCTTTGACATATCAGCTTCTGGAGAGATGCTTTATGATACCACAGATCATTAGTTCTAACTCTGAGAGATGGTTTTCCTTAGGATATACTAAGGATATATTGTACTGAATAAGTACAATGTGGGATTTGTGTTCTCATAAAACAGTAGGAGGAACAAGAACCTTTCAGTTGGGATATTTAAAATAATAAAGAATAGCCCAAGTGAGTTATTATTTATGTATTTTTGTTATGAAATTGACTCACAGGAAGTAATATGGAAGACAATTAACATGACCGAAAAGTTTAGCAGCTTTTGATCACCCATCAAGATCCTGCAAAAAATATGGTGTGTCTAGGAGACACCAACACCAAGACCCCCAAATTCTATCCTCTCCTGTATTTCCCAAATGCCATCAAGTAGCAAGAGAGCAAGAAAGAGCCATTTGATGCTTCTTCTGGTCTCCAGTATATTTCCAACAAAGTCTAACCCACCTTTAGCTTGACAGCTGTCAGGAAACTAGGCTAGGACTTCTCCACTTTGTAAATATATATTTTTGGAAAAGATATATGATCTATGAGTTTCTGGAGTTAGCCATTTCATATAATATTTTTTCTCTCCAAATCTTAAGCACTGCATCCTAATCATGTCAAAGCTTTCTTCTTTAAAAGCACACAAAATATCTGACCTTTTATTTGCTCCCATTATAATTCATAAAGTCCATGGAGTTCTGCCATATATGAGTCCAATTCAAAACATTTTCTGGTTAATCAACTAGCCAGTGGGAAAGATAAGATGGATCCCAGATGTCCCCTAATGATGATAGGTAGATCAGATTACACTCTGGGACAAAAGAGGGTCAGGCTTCCCAGCACTTACTCACTGGTGAAATGTAAAAGATTCTATCTCAGCAGCTAAGGTGGCAGCACATGAAAGGCTTTTAAAATGGATTTGAAAAAAATATACAGAATGTAGATTGAGGTCAGGAGACACATTACTTGTTCTTTTCTTTCATTCTTTTTCTTTCTTCTTTTTTTTTTTTTTAAGAGAGAGACTTTTGCTATAGGGTGCATATGATCTCCAGAGAGACAGAGAGACAGAAAGTGAAAAATCACTCCCTAGGGGGGAGATGGCCATGTCACAATCCTCTTTCCTCCATTCTCCTCTCAGGATTTTGGGCACTCATGCACATGCTCCCAGTGTGAGTTTTAAGCTGCCAGTCTGAGACTCAAACTGTGGTTGGTTATGTGGGGTCCAGCAACGTAACCATTATGCCATCTACTGGTCCCCTTATTTTTATTTTTTTAAAGATGATTTTTAAAAGATGACATTTTCCTCCTAGCGGGCTATCCCTTTGTTTTAGGCCTGCCCTTAAATATTCAGTAGTTAATCTATTCCATTAATTTTGCTGTTTCCTATAATTTATTATATGAGTGCTATGATATAAATGTCAAATTCTGCATTTATTACTAGTAGAGTTAATATTAATACTTAATAATATTTTAAAAAACACTGGAAATAATAGTTAGATGACCACGCAAATAAATCTATGCTTCTCACTGTATTTCCCTCTCTTGAGATTTTTTCTAAACCCCATATTGCTCTCCCCATTGTCCTAAACACCCCACATAAAAGTTATTGTGTAAGAAAACAAAATTAGAATTGCTTAATAAGGGACCAGCAAATGGCATAATGGTCGCGTTGTTGAACTCCAACATGGCTGATCGTGGACCCAGAGGCTTAAAACTCATACCAGGAGCGTGTGTGTGTGTGTGCATGCAGAAAATCCCAAGAGGAGACTGGAGGAGAAGGGATTGAAGGGTGGCTATCCCCCTTGGGGAGGGGGGAAGGGTGATTTCTTCCTTTTTGGCTCTGTTTTTATCTCTCCAGTGAGCGCACACACCCTATAGCAAAACGTCTCTCTCTCAAAAAAAAAAAAAAAAAAAAGAAAGAAAGAAAGAAAAAAAGAATCTCTTAGCAAGACATTTAATCTATCCTCAACAATTTTGGGTCACCATTTTTACGATAAAAACATACATGGAAATTTATCAGCCACTTGATAGCTTTAGAAAATCTTCTAAGTCCTACTTTCAAAATATTTGGAATCTTGAATTTATTAGTGGTAAAACAGAAAAGATTACAATAAAAATGTTCCTCTACAATAAATGGCTTGAGGGTCTGGAAAATATATCCTTTCAAACTCTTAAATAGTAAAGATGTATTTACTATAATATATTGTTCTAGAAACATAATCAATGTTTTAGTTTCTATTTCCAACTCAGATCCTCTGCTGAACTCTGGACTCATATATACATCTTTGTACTCACCATCTCAATGCCTAAGAAACCATGAATTTATCATGTCCAAACCTGAACCCCTGATGCTGCCTCCACTCCCACCAAACATATTTCTCCTCCAGGCTTCTCCATCCCAGTCAATGTCAACTTTATCTTTTTCAGGCCAAAAGTCTTACAGCAGTGGTTCTTAAACTTGAGCATGAATCAAAAATACCTGAAGGGTTTGTGACAATACAAAATTTCTGGAGCCCCACTCTCCAGAAATCTGGGGGAAGAGCCAAGAATTTGCATTTCAAATGCACTCCCAGGTGATGCTGGTATTGCTTCTTTGGTAACCACACTTCAGAATCACTGCTTTAGAGTCAAATGTGACTCCCACATATTGTAGAATCCTGCAGTAGTGTGGGGTTTACATATCAAAGTCTACACAATTTACCACAACCGCAGCATCCAAGCTCTGACCATCTTGTCTGAATTCCCCCAAGAGTCTGCTAACTATTATAAATCTCTTCTACCCTTGTTCTTCTAGGTACTTCTGTCAACACGGTAGCCAGAATGATCTTATAAAACATAAAGGAGATGGCGTCACTTTTCTGCTCCAATGCTTCAATGTCTCCTCACCTGACTTAGATTTAAAGTAAATCATCATCTCAGATGGAGGTAAAGATCTGGCCCCCATCTTCATTCTGGCCTATCATGGCCTAGTGTCCTTGCTCATTCAGCTCTTGTCACCTTCCCTCTTCCTCTTGAACAGCTCAGAAACATTTTTACTTTAAGACACATGAATTATCTACTCCCTCTGCCTGAAATTCTTTTTGCCCAGAATATCAATTACTAGCATAGCTAATTACCTCATCTCCAGGAAGCGTGCTTCAATATAATCTCTGTAAGGCCCAGCCATGCAAAACTGCTGTCACACTTCCACTACTGATTTCTCTTTACTTTGTTCAATTTTTTCTTTTTTCTATAACATTTAATCACTTCTATATATATATATATCTTATTTATTAAGCTTATTTTTTATCTTCTTCCACTAACGTATAACCTCCAGGAAAACAGGAATCTTTCTATTTGGCTTCCTGATACATATGAAGGGCTCTATCCAAAAGTTCACAGAAAATGCATATTTATGAGAAAAAAAACTATGCATGGATTTCAAATTTGTTTGGCAACTGAATAAACTCACACGCTAGTTCCATTTCTCCCATGAACTTTGTGAAACTTCCTCATACAAGGTACTTGAATATTTACTGAAAGAATAAATGACTAACACATTGAATAAATGAAATACACTATTTTTTGTGTAGAAACTTCAGTTGTTTTCTTAAAACTTGCAGGAATTTAAATCGCAATAGTTATCTAATTGATGCAATATCTGTCTGTTCTTTCATTTAAAACAATAAATTTACAAGAATACTTACACATTTCAGACACTAGACAAATTGAGTAGGGAGTCTTGCCTACTTTCTGAATAGGCAGAATGATATTTCCTCCTCCATGTAAACAAATTTAATAGGGCAATATTAAAAATATAAAATGTGCTGAAATCACTTATTATTCGAGAAAAGCCAGACATTTGTAAATTTTATATAACACTTAGTGGTTCTAGGCATGCACTATAAAGTGCTAATGTTAAGGTACCAAGCTTTAATCCCCCCAAATTTTGGCCACCTGCTTATACTAACATCAACATCATCATCAAAAGCATTTATTTGTGCAAGACTGCTAGCTGCTATGTAAAATGAAATTAAACAGACATAGTCCCAGCCCTGTCTAGACAGTCTGTATGGAGACAATTCTATTTTATTTCAAGAGCAAAATATTTAAATCTCTAACACATCACTGTAAGTGTAAAGAACAGAAAATGGGGTTCGTGTTGGAGGGTGGTACCATAGAAGGTAAAAAAAAAAAAAAAATTCTTGGTTCATTTTCCTTTCTTTTTAAAAAGGCCGAAAGACTTCTTTTCAAAACAGGATTAAACATCTTAGGATACCATATTAACATGTACAGTGCATATAGTTTAAAAGTCCTCATTTTTGTTTTCTTTCCTTCTTAATATAAAAGGTTTATAGATTGTCTTTGATTTTCCCACCAAACTTTGAATACTATTGGAAAACAACATATTTAAAGGAAATGAGTGTCTTTGAAAATTAATCATTAAATATCTTAATGCCTCACTATGGATCAGGTTCAGGCTCAATAGAATCATACTTTTGCAGTTTTTGTAATCCTATTAAATAATACAGAACTCTAATTTTTTGGAGCTTTGGATAAGTCCTACTTTTTGCTAAGTAAGTGAATACCAGTTACAGGGACACTAAACAGTGCTTAACTGTTCCAATGTGTTCATTCAGGTCCAGACATCAGAGATACAAAATACATGATATAATAAATCATCAACTCCACCCCATTTGCTCTATTATAGCTAGTTATCTGAAAACAAACGCTGTGCCTGGCTAGTTTTTAATGTCTCCAGGCATCTGAGAACTGGTCTAAGTAAAAATATTTAAAACATTCAGTTTTAAAGTTCAGTTTTTTTTTTTTTTGCCCTCTTTGGATAGTTTTTATTTCAATGCTTTTATTTTTTTCTCCTTTGAACAATGCAGATTTACGGAACCCAGTTCCCTTGAGGTATTTGTAAGACTGGTTGTAGTTTGTCATGTTAGACTCTTAAATTCTTTCAATTCTAAAAAAAATATTTATTCCCTGAGGCTTTTTATTATTTTTAGTTCCTTTCTTTGAATTAGCTCCAATTTAGCAATATCTTTTTCTTAAATCAGCAATTCTGTCTTTCTACTATTCTTATTATTGTCTAAAATAAGTGTTCTCCCCTATCTCCCTCAAATTATCATATCAATGGATAATTTATAACCTTTTTTTGTCACATGGCATACAAGTTCATATTCTAAGCACACAATTATACAGTGTTTTGTTCTCAGACTGCATTTATCAAGATATTTGTGATGAGGGAACCAGCAATTAGCGTAATGGCTATGTTGCTGGACTCCCATGTAGTCTATCGCGGTTCACAACCCGGACCCGGTGGCTTAAAACTCATGCGTGCCCAAGATCCCGAGAGGAGAATGGAGGAGAAGGGATTGTGGCGTGACCATCCCCCCTGGGGGGTGATTTCTCGCTTTCTGTCTCTATGTCTCTCTCTGTCTGTCTGGCGAGCACACACGCCCTATAGTGAAAACTTCTCAAAAAAAAAAAAAAGATATTTGTGATGAGAGTCAGGTTAGAGGAAGAACTAAGGAAAGGGAGACGTTTTTTAGCACAAGAGTTCTGCCCATGGCTTGGGTCCGTTACAGAACAAGTTCTCTATGTTCATATCTGTGAGAAGGTGGGCTTGACAGATTACAAAGGAGTGCAAGTGTAGAGGATGAAATTTCTTCCTGGAAGATGTGACTTTTCCCTTAGTCACTTGAAGTAAAAATGATACTAGCCACTTTATAGAGAAGTTCAAGATCCAGGCCATGTTAGACAACTAGGAGGCCCTCCAGCACTCTCTCTTCACTTTCTCTTCTTGTAGGCTCTAAGAAATCGCCTGATATTGCCTGCAGCCTTACCTTCTTTTTGGCCCTCACTGAATCCTGACAAGACTGTCTCCTTCCTGGTACTTTTTTTTTTTTTTTTTGAAAGGTTTTTCGCTATAGGGTGCATGCGCTCGCCAGACAGACAGAGAGAGACATAGAGACAGAAAGTGAGAAATCACCCCCCAGGGGGGATGGCCACGCCGCAATCCCTTCTCCTCCATTCTCCTTTCAGGATCTTGGGAACGCACGCACATGCGCCCGGCGTGAGTTTTAAGCCACCGGATCCGGGACGCAAACTGCGGTCGACTACGTGGGAATCCAGCAACATCGCCATTACGCTAACTGCTGGTTCCCATCAATGTTCCTTTTTTGGCAGCATGTAATATTGCAGCAGGCAGGAATGACTTGAAATACTTCTCTGGGCACTCTTTGGTAACGTTATTATAGCATACAGTTCAAAGATAATCGGCACGAGTTCTGAAAAGCCAAGGTCAGGCTTCTATTTGAATCACTATCACTATTAAATCAGTTCACTGAAGAATGAGCTAGAACTAGAGGTGCTTCTTAACTGGGAGAAAGCTCCAGGTCTCTGGACAAAGAGAGAAGACATCGATTCCCCAAGCAGTGACATGAAATAGTCTCCTCTCACCTGAATCCTCACTGGGTAGAATATTCTAGGCCTGCCTGCTAGCACAAGTCCTCCTGGCAAGAGACAGAGCACTCTCTCGTGTCATGTTTTCCAAAGAGAAATCAGACTGTCCCAGGATACCAGTGAAGATTAGCTGAGTCTTTCTTTAGAGACGTTGGAATAAGGTAACAGGGTAGAGTTAATATGGATTAAATGATAGAGTGTAATGATCCCTGTCTTTCCTCTTACCCTAGTCTTTTCCCAAAGTTTAGAATTCCTACTATAGACACCCAAGATAATGGCTAATAGCATATTAAGATGATCCCATGAAAGAAGTATCCTCTGGTATCTGAAAGCTTCATCAAAGGTATGGTGACAACACCTCTCAAACCCAACTTTGGAACCCATGCCTTGCATCTCTAGAACGACTTTGGTTCGTTGTTTAAATATACATTTAATTAAAGTGACTTATATGAATGACTTAACATATGAGTCTAATCAAACAGTATCATGTGCCAAATTTACTGGGTTATAAGTTTAATGGATGACAACACTCAACTTTGTTCATATGTGCTCATACTTCTTAGTTTGTTGATCTTGGAGCATGAACATGTTTTAAGAAACTAAAAAAGAATTATAGAAATATATTTTCTGACCTCTGAAACCCAGTATTTTTAGGTTGTCCCTTGAAGCTTAAAGCATGGCCTCCTAGCACCAGCCTCATCCTGAAGAGCACTATGCTCCAAGTTAATTGTTCTTTTCTCTTCCTATAAAATTCCCCTTCCTTCTGTAGGCTGCATTTAGGTGAGTCTGAAGAGGCAAGCAAACTGGGATCAGCAGGTGGTATGGTGGTATAATGGTTATGGTGCTGGACACCCACATGGTCAACTGCGGTTCAAGTCCTGGACTCAGTGGCTTGAAAATTACTCTGTATGTGTGCCCAAAATCCCAGGAGGAGAATGGAAGAGAAGGGATTGCATCATAGCCATCCCCCCCGGGAGGTGATTTCTCACTGTCTCTCTCATGTGCCTTCTGGCAAAAAAACCCAAACAAATTGAATAAACTTTTCTAGAGTAAAGTTTGCATAAAGAATGGTACATTCCACTTATTCCCTCTCAATAACTGTTAATGATACATGTTCAAAAGGCACAGAGACACTTATAAGCACTGGACTATAGTGAAAAGTCAGTTATAGTCCCTGCCTAGATGCTAAGACCATATATCAGCCTTTTATTCTAAGGACAGAACTACCAGTAAAATGGCAGATGACTCAAAATTGGAGGATCCATTTTGGACAGAGGCAACTTCTTTTCCTATTCTGTCTCCCTTTAAAGCTGAATTTGGACAAAACAGTAAAGGAAAAGAAATGCCAAAACTGTCTCTCATCCCACAAGTCATCAGTATTACTTATAGACCCCAAGACTTTAGACAGTGCCTTCTGTTTTCTCCTTTCTGTTTGATGGAGCAATGTAGCACATACCTCAGAAAGTTTCTGTGAGGAGTGGATCTGATGTTGCCTATTTCCCGGTCTCCTTTGCCTTCATCACTCCCCATCTAGCCACTTGGCTGTCACTAGCAAATCTGCCATTATCTCAATGCTTTGCACCTCTGGCTGACATTATCCAATATGGCCTCCTCTAGCTCACCTTGCTGACTCCTTCAAAGTTCAAGTATTACTTCTTCCTCTCCTTTTCTGCTAACTCTCCGCTCTCAACCCATACGTATGACTCCCTTAGGGATGCCACAGTACCAATGCACACCTTAAGACTTTGACTTAACCATATTGCTGTTTTTTCTGTCTGTTGCTTCTAAAACAATAAAAACATGAAAGACCATATCCTATCCCAAAGGCCTAGTCCAAGTCTCACACAAAATTGATGTTAAATAAAGCTGTCAAGAAATGAGTAAAGGGGATCCCATGTGTGACAATATGTAGGAGAAGTTTCCCATTACAGAACATCTAAAAATATTAAAGTAAAAATAAAAATTTAAAGAAATGTTAAATGCACAGCCAAGCTGGCAAAGTAGTCTTCTCAGAGACAAAGAACAATTGGGAAGCACAAATGTAGAGAGGACTTTGGCGGACGTGGATTCTAAAGGGATCTGCTTGTTCCTGGTAGTTTAGAACTTTTTAATTTTACTAGCCTATAGACTGTAAATTGTGGAAGAGGATCATGATCAGCTCATGCTAAGTCTTTAAGGCAAAACCCTCAGAGAAAGAGTAAACTCAGAGAAGAAAAATTCACCTCCCAGAAATGACCAAACTATGGAGACAGTAAAAAGTCATTGCTCGGGGTTAGGAAGAAGGTATGGATGAGCAAGTGGAGCACAGAGGATTTTTATAGCAGTAAGACTATTATGCATATTATGATGTAAATATATGACATTATACATTTGTCAAAACCCAAAGAATATACAACAAATGAGTGAACCCTGGGCCAGACAGTGGTGTGGTAGTTAAGGCAGCTGGATCCTTCAAGGCCAATTGAATGGTTCCAATCCTGGACCTGGCAGTTTGAAAAAATATGCCGAGCATATGTATGTGCATGCCTAAAATCCTGAGAAGAAGATATGGAAAAGAAGAAATTGTTCTGTGATCATTGTTCATAGGCATTACTTTCTTACTTTTTCTGTCTCTGTCTGCTGAAATAACACATCCTATAGCAAATTACAAATAAAAAAAAAAAGAATGCACTCAATGTAAAGTATGGACTTTTGGGGTTAAGGTCTTTCAGTGTGGGTTTATTGATTATTACAAATATCTCATTCTGGTGAGGGATGCTGGTAGTGAAGGAGTCTATGAGCATGGTAGACAGAGGTATATGGGAACTTTCTGTATTTCCTGCTCAATTTTGCTGAACCTATAATTGCTCTAAAAGATCAAGTTTACTTAAGAAATATGAAATGGAATAATCCAAACAAACAAGCAAACAAAAAGTCCACATAGAATAATGGTAAGGATACTTGTCAGTCTCACCTTGGCTATGGGTGAAGGATAAAGAAATATCCTTCAGAGTTTCTAATACCAGGACTTATGAGGGTTTGGGATACAATTCATTTTGTGAGGCCAGTGGAGAATTTAGTTTTAAGTGCCATTAGGTTAGTGTTGGGTCACCACCCCATTCCAATATTATTCTCAAAATCAAATGTAAATTCTCCCAGGAAATACACATCTCAAGTAAGATTACAGGCACTTCTTTGAATTTCCAACAATCATAAAAGCACATAAGAAAATCATTCAGCATATTAGCAGGTCTTCAAAAATTCAAGAAAAAAATGAATATTATAAGAAAACTATGCATGGATTCCCAATTTTTTGGCATCAAAATATGTATGTATTTTAATTCCATTTTCTGTGAATGTTTTGCAGTCCTTTCATGAGGAAATAAGGCAGCATAAAAAGCAGAGAGCAAAAATAAGAAAAGCAGACCTACAAAGAATTCAGATAGTAGGGGCCAGCAGGTGGTGTGATAGTTAAGGTCCAAGTCCTGGACTTGGCAGTTTGCTTTCTCACTGACACAGCCTGCCCCCTCACCCACCCCCTCCTCCCCTGTCTCTCTCTGATCAAATTAAAATAATAATAATGAATAAGCTAAAATAATTCTTAGAAAAAGAATTCAGATAGTGAAGTTATAGAATACAGAATACAAAATAAGAAAACGAGCTTATAGAAATTTTAAAAACAAATGTTGAAAAACAAATAAAAGAACAGTGTTGAACAGCTCTTTAAAAAGAACCAATGGAACAAATGTAAATGAAAATATAAGCATTTTTAAAAACTCAGGTAGAGTGAATAGAACTTCAAGAATTAACCAAAAAAGATTAATGTATACATTAGATACTTAAAAATGTAAAGATAGAGAAAGGTTGAATATAAAAGAACAGAAAAAGAGGGACTAGCAGATGGGATAATGGTTATGTTGCTGGACTCCCACATAGTCAACTGAAGTTTGAGCCCCGGACCTGGTGCCTTACAACTCATGCCAGGCACTTGTGTGTGTGTGTGTGTACCCACGATCTTGAGAGGAGAATGAAGGTGAATGGACTGTGGCATGGCCATCTTCCCTGGAAGGGGGTGGGGGTAATTTCTCACTTTCTGTCTCTCTAGTGAGCACATGTGCCCTATAGCAAAAATCTATTAAAAAACTAGGAAAAGATATAAGAGGCAAATCTAATTAAGTGAAAAGTTGAGTAGCTGTATTCATATCAGACAATGCTAGATCATGAGCATGCATGCCCCATATCGTGACAGAATAGATAAACAGAGGCAAAGGGATTACAACATGATCATGGCCTACTGGGGGGTATTTTCTCTCTTTTCCTCTCTCTTTCTGTCTCTCTCTCTGGGGGTGCATGCACTCCCCAGCAACTGAAAGAAGATAAAAGTTTTATAATTATATCCCAGAATTCGATCTGGAAGAGCGAATCACAACAGAAGAAAGATTAAGTACATGAGACTGAACTGATGAAACAACATTCTGTGACTTGACTAAAATATTGCTGCTTTTCTTCTAAGCTTTGTTGTCCGGTTTTAAAGGATTTTTGTCCTGTCTTGAGCTGTCAATAGGTTCATGTACCTACTATTTGAACAGAATACTAACCTGTTTCTAGGTTTTAAGTTTCAAGGAAATATCCTTACCAGTTCAAAACTGCTTTTCTTGAAATTACCAGCTGAACTTGCTATTGAAAGTAGTTAGATTACTTATGATATTATGTGATTAGTCCAAGTCTCACACAAAATTGATGTTAAATAAAGCTGTCAAGAAATGAGTAAAGGGGATCCCATGTGTGACAATATGTAGGAGAAGTTTCCCATTACAGAACATCTAAAAATATTAAAGTAAAAATAAAAATTTAAAGAAATGTTAAATGCACAGCCAAGCTGGCAAAGTAGTCTTCTCAGAGACAAAGAACAATTGGGAAGCACAAATGTAGAGAGGACTTTGGCGGACGTGGATTCTAAAGGGATCTGCTTGTTCCTGGTAGTTTAGAACTTTTTAATTTTACTAGCCTATAGACTGTAAATTGTGGAAGAGGATCATGATCAGCTCATGCTAAGTCTTTAAGGCAAAACCCTCAGAGAAAGAGTAAACTCAGAGAAGAAAAATTCACCTCCCAGAAATGACCAAACTATGGAGACAGTAAAAAGTCATTGCTCGGGGTTAGGAAGAAGGTATGGATGAGCAAGTGGAGCACAGAGGATTTTTATAGCAGTAAGACTATTATGCATATTATGATGTAAATATATGACATTATACATTTGTCAAAACCCAAAGAATATACAACAAATGAGTGAACCCTGGGCCAGACAGTGGTGTGGTAGTTAAGGCAGCTGGATCCTTCAAGGCCAATTGAATGGTTCCAATCCTGGACCTGGCAGTTTGAAAAAATATGCCGAGCATATGTATGTGCATGCCTAAAATCCTGAGAAGAAGATATGGAAAAGAAGAAATTGTTCTGTGATCATTGTTCATAGGCATTACTTTCTTACTTTTTCTGTCTCTGTCTGCTGAAATAACACATCCTATAGCAAATTACAAATAAAAAAAAAAAGAATGCACTCAATGTAAAGTATGGACTTTTGGGGTTAAGGTCTTTCAGTGTGGGTTTATTGATTATTACAAATATCTCATTCTGGTGAGGGATGCTGGTAGTGAAGGAGTCTATGAGCATGGTAGACAGAGGTATATGGGAACTTTCTGTATTTCCTGCTCAATTTTGCTGAACCTATAATTGCTCTAAAAGATCAAGTTTACTTAAGAAATATGAAATGGAATAATCCAAACAAACAAGCAAACAAAAAGTCCACATAGAATAATGGTAAGGATACTTGTCAGTCTCACCTTGGCTATGGGTGAAGGATAAAGAAATATCCTTCAGAGTTTCTAATACCAGGACTTATGAGGGTTTGGGATACAATTCATTTTGTGAGGCCAGTGGAGAATTTAGTTTTAAGTGCCATTAGGTTAGTGTTGGGTCACCACCCCATTCCAATATTATTCTCAAAATCAAATGTAAATTCTCCCAGGAAATACACATCTCAAGTAAGATTACAGGCACTTCTTTGAATTTCCAACAATCATAAAAGCACATAAGAAAATCATTCAGCATATTAGCAGGTCTTCAAAAATTCAAGAAAAAAATGAATATTATAAGAAAACTATGCATGGATTCCCAATTTTTTGGCATCAAAATATGTATGTATTTTAATTCCATTTTCTGTGAATGTTTTGCAGTCCTTTCATGAGGAAATAAGGCAGCATAAAAAGCAGAGAGCAAAAATAAGAAAAGCAGACCTACAAAGAATTCAGATAGTAGGGGCCAGCAGGTGGTGTGATAGTTAAGGTCCAAGTCCTGGACTTGGCAGTTTGCTTTCTCACTGACACAGCCTGCCCCCTCACCCACCCCCTCCTCCCCTGTCTCTCTCTGATCAAATTAAAATAATAATAATGAATAAGCTAAAATAATTCTTAGAAAAAGAATTCAGATAGTGAAGTTATCGAATACAGAATACAAAATAAGAAAACGAGCTTATAGAAATTTTAAAAACAAATGTTGAAAAACAAATAAAAGAACAGTGTTGAACAGCTCTTTAAAAAGAACCAATGGAACAAATGTAAATGAAAATATAAGCATTTTTAAAAACTCAGGTAGAGTGAATAGAACTTCAAGAATTAACCAAAAAAGATTAATGTATACATTAGATACTTAAAAATGTAAAGATAGAGAAAGGTTGAATATAAAAGAACAGAAAAAGAGGGACTAGCAGATGGGATAATGGTTATGTTGCTGGACTCCCACATAGTCAACTGAAGTTTGAGCCCCGGACCTGGTGCCTTACAACTCATGCCAGGCACTTGTGTGTGTGTGTGTGTACCCACGATCTTGAGAGGAGAATGAAGGTGAATGGACTGTGGCATGGCCATCTTCCCTGGAAGGGGGTGGGGGTAATTTCTCACTTTCTGTCTCTCTAGTGAGCACATGTGCCCTATAGCAAAAATCTATTAAAAAACTAGGAAAAGATATAAGAGGCAAATCTAATTAAGTGAAAAGTTGAGTAGCTGTATTCATATCAGACAATGCTAGATCATGAGCATGCATGCCCCATATCGTGACAGAATAGATAAACAGAGGCAAAGGGATTACAACATGATCATGGCCTACTGGGGGGTATTTTCTCTCTTTTCCTCTCTCTTTCTGTCTCTCTCTCTGGGGGTGCATGCACTCCCCAGCAACTGAAAGAAGATAAAAGTTTTATAATTATATCCCAGAATTCGATCTGGAAGAGCGAATCACAACAGAAGAAAGATTAAGTACATGAGACTGAACTGATGAAACAACATTCTGTGACTTGACTAAAATATTGCTGCTTTTCTTCTAAGCTTTGTTGTCCGGTTTTAAAGGATTTTTGTCCTGTCTTGAGCTGTCAATAGGTTCATGTACCTACTATTTGAACAGAATACTAACCTGTTTCTAGGTTTTAAGTTTCAAGGAAATATCCTTACCAGTTCAAAACTGCTTTTCTTGAAATTACCAGCTGAACTTGCTATTGAAAGTAGTTAGATTACTTATGATATTATGTGATTAACGAAATGTTGGGGGCAAAGGAATTGAAGACAACTGTATAAAGCAGAGATAGTGTAATAAGAGAGTGGGGAAAGGCAGAGGGTCAAACATGGGGTAAAAAACATATATATACATATACATATATATGAAAGTAGAAATGGAGCATTATTGATGATAACATGCATGATTAAGCCACTATGCAGTTTATTCTAGATGGGAAACCACAATTAATATGTTGTGATGATGCTCAGGGAATGAATGTTAAGTAATTAAAAAAAAAAGTTTCAGGAGAAAAAAAAAACAGTTTTACTGTTCTTATGGAAATTTTTAAAAAATGCATATTTGATGACTGCAGTAAGCTATATAGCCCCAGCTAGGTACTACTTTATAATATGTTCATTCTACTCACTGAGGTTTATGCCTAAAGTCAGACTTGGGTTCATGTATAGGTATATATCGGCTGTGCTTGCCATTGGAAATATTTAGACTAATTAAGTTCATTAGCAAATCAATTAAATGGCGGGGGGAAGGCATAGAAAGCAAACATGGATACCAGAGACAATGTGGGAGGAAGGTGGGACATGGCAGAGGCTGAGGGATAGGGAATCAAGGATGGCAAAAAACAAACAAACAAACAAAAATATACAAGACATATGAAATGGAAAATTATTTGCTAATAACATGTATGTTGATGTGCTTGATTGAGCTAATATACAGCATATTTTGGATGGAAAATTCATTTGTATACTGTAATGATGTATAGTGAATTACTGTAAAAAATAAATAAATTTAAAGAAAAAAAGGAAAGAAATAAGAAAAAAGAAAACTACTCAGAAATATAGATACAAAAGTTCTAAACAAAATACTAGAAAATAGAAACGAGAAGTGTGTAATCAATATAATATATTATAAACATGTTGGGTACATTCCAAGGATGCACCCACAAGATTGGACAAAAACTAAAAGGTCTTACGGTATCACGCATTGGCAAGGATATAGATCAAAGAAAACATGTATAATTCTGCCGGGAACATGAAACAATCAGTTTAGAAAACTTTGATATTATCTCTTAAGTTTGAACAAGCATATTTTGTTTAATATTTTTTGTTTATCGTCTTTTCCTTTGATTTTTTCCCTCTTTTTCTAGCTTCTTTTAAGTTGCTGAAGTTCTCTTTGTTTTCTTGTATTCTCTTGGCTAGCTTGGAAGCTACAGATTACATTTCTACTCCTTTAAAGGATGTTTAAAAATTTTAAATACACCTCTCAACTTAAATTTCAAGTCTAAATTCCTTTTGTGCTTCAATAGCTCTCACAAAGACAGGACTTTTGGTGGTTTCGGTTCATGATGTGGTATCTGTCCACCAACCAACCTCTCTTAGGCCCACAACTTCAAACAAAGCTCTCATCCTAGGCAAAAGCTCACTTTGTTACTCATTCATCCATTCATTCATTCTTTTTTTTTAAAGGTTTTTCCCATAGGAGCTGTGTGGTTGCTGGAGAGAAACAGAGAGAGACAGACAGAAGGAAAGTGAGAAATCAATCCCCAGGGAGGATGACCACGTCGTCATTCGTTTTTTTCCATTCTCCTCTCAGGATCTTGGGCACGTACGCACACTTCAGGTGTGATTTTCAAGCCGCAAGGTCCAGGACTAGAATTGCAGTTGCCATGTGAGTGTCTAGCACCTTAACCACCATGCCACCTGCTAGCCCTTATTTATTTATTTTTTAATTGTTTAGCTTTCCACAATAGAGAACCCCATCCAAGCTCCTGATGCAATATTTTCTACCTGGTGTAAATCCTATTTTTTCTGTGTAAAAAGTTCAGCCCTGTTATCCTACAGAGTTGAACTTCTGCCAGTCTTTGCCGACTTCCAGTTTCTGAGCCAAAAGGCCTGAATGTCAGCACTGTTAGCCATCTCGTACTTATGCTCTGTTTCTGGTCTGTGAACATTTTTATCTTGTTTTTGAACCTAGCTATGTCAAGTGTTTAAAAATCATTTTATATTTGATGTGAAATTGCTGCTCGTTTGGAATGGAGAGAATTAATAGACCGAATTGAAGTCTTCTGAGCTCCTCTCTTATCCTTTTTGCTATTTACCTTATTGTGCATTGGGTTATGACTATATTTTTGTCTTTCTTCTTCCTCTCTTCAATTTTAAAACATTGGAGAGTAGAAATTCTTCTACAAATCTTTTTATATCAATTTGCTCCAAGGGCAATTCCTTCCACATAGTCACTTCTATCTGCTGAATTAAATTCAACAGCATAATTGTACATAAGAAATGGTTTTCAAGCTCATTTTTTGTGGCATAACTACCTTCACCCCCCAAAAATCCTATATGAGATGCTATAAATAAGGTAGGTAAAAGAAGAGCTGTTCGGGGTCCCAAGAAACCTGGCTTCTTAGCTCTGACCATCCCACAATGATATTAATGTGGCTACACAGAAAGTAGTTAAAATTGGCTTCAAACAATTGTCCTATAAGAATGGAGGGGTCTGTCTATATCACCTGCATTACATGTCCGTAACACTTCAAAATAACTCCTGGCAATACTTTAAAGGAAAAAAAAACAATTAAAAAATTATAAATGATACATTATGAATGTATATTAAATGATATAGTGAATATCATTTAAAAACTTATTTAGAGAGAAAAGAGTTTTTTATAATGACTATACTGCTTAGGAAAAGGAGGCTAGCACATTAGAGGATACAGGTGTTGAAGTGTTTCAAAGCATGTTTACTCAAGTGAAGATTCTAAGGAAAGGAAAAGGAATGTAGATAACGCCTTTTTTT
This sequence comes from Tupaia belangeri chinensis, assembly GCF_000334495.1. Lineage (NCBI taxonomy): Eukaryota > Metazoa > Chordata > Mammalia > Scandentia > Tupaiidae > Tupaia > Tupaia belangeri. The sequence goes on from NW_006203569.1 coordinate 366,445, forward strand.
GGGGGGGGGAGAGAGTTTTGCTATAGGGCACATGCACTCACCATGAAGACAGAGAGACAGAGAGACAGAGAGACAGAAAGTGAGAAATTACCCCCCAGGGGGGATGGCCACACCGCAATCCCTTCTCCCCCATTTTCCTCTTGGGATCTTGGGCACTCATGTACACGTGCCCAGAGTGAGTTTAAGCCACTGGGTCCGGGACTTGAACTGTGATCGACTACATGGGAGTCCAGCGACATAGCCATTACGCCAACTGCTGGTCCCTAGATAATGCCTTTTACTCTTCCCTTTATGATGACCATATTTCACTCAAAACTCTATGTTGAATTAGAAACCCAAACTAAATACCCTCCAAGAACATATGTAGCTACTGTTCAGAGCAAGATTATAAAGAAAAATATAGCCAAAACTCAAAGATAACCTCTTCAAATTTCATAATTTCCTGAGAAGGAAGGGAATGTTTAAAATGCAAAGAAACACATATGAAGGACAAGATTCCTAGAATTATAATTAGTACAAAATGAACGAATTAAATAATGGCCCTGGCAAAGAGTACTCAACGGGGAGGTGTCTGAGTGATCTCTCCGAGAGAAAATCCTGAGTTTATGTTGCTTGACTTTCACAGATCTTGGTGTTAATCAGACAATGTGATGCTGCTTATCATCTCTAGGCTCACGGAAACCAGGCTGAGCACAGGCAAGTATTTGCATGTTAGCAACCTATGCATGGCAGCTCGTTTGGTTTCATTCCATAGGGCATTTTGCCAAGGGATGAACTGCAGTAGTGATTTCTTCCTAAATCACTGTCAAATTCCTGCTTCAAGCATCTATCTGGTTCACTAGAGGCCAGCATATATCTTATGAAATTCAGAAACTGGGACTTGGGAAAGTAGATTCTGAAGAGTATTGAACTTAATAAATTTATATCCTCTTGACAGGCAGAGAGGCTCAAAGAGGAGGGAATTTGGGGTGTTTTCAGTAAGGATTCTTGGATTTGACTTCTCTGCTGTATTTAATTTGCACATTGAAAATTCTCATCACATACTTCTAGCCTGGCAGAATTATAATGGCTACAGTAAATTTGTTTGAATATCTGTTTGCTTTAAAAAAGCATATGTTGTAAAAAATGCTTGAGCTTTAAACTAACGGTGCTTCAGTTTTGCTATTCGCTAAATGAGAATATAGATAATTTATAAACTCTTTTGTGTTATGGTGAAATGAGCATGGACTTTGGCATTTTCAAGCCTAGAATGACCACTCTTTAGCTGTGCTATTTCATCTCTTTAAATATTCCAAAATAAAATTGGGATAATACCCACTTTTCAAAGTGGTTGTGAGAATTAAAGGAGTCAGGAGGTAAAAAGTCATTAGCCACCATATCTGGCCAATGGCAAATATCCAAAATATACTAGTTCCTCTTCTCATCTAATACTCTGTAACTCTGCCAGGATCCATTTGTGGTACATGATCAGTCTTTATTGTCATTTACAGTAAGGAAGATTGTGCTACAGGGAAGTTGAAGGTGTTTGTCTTAGGTAATGGGGCAAGATAGGAGATGGGGCTCATACTAGCTTTCCTTAATCCAAGAAATCCCAACACTGAAGAAAATAATGAGTTTATCCTTTATTCCCCTCCATCAGCTGATAGTTGAACTGATAAAACAATTTTCATCTCTTTGAAAATCTAGAACTGTCCTGTTAGTAACACAATATAGACCTGCTAAACGTCTATCTAGTTGAGTTTTCTCTTCAGAAGAGAATCAATATAGCAACTGATCATGGCAGAGCAGAAGGAGATGAATTTTCCTTCAAGTAGGCCCTCCTGTTTATACTAAGAGCTTCAGGGTAGTAGATGTATGATAGTAGCCATAAATCCACAGAAAAGAGCATAGCTGCTATGTGAGGCACTTTGAGGGCTTGTTAGTTAGCATCACACAAGAAACTGGAAGATGTGACTCTTCAGTCCAAGAAAGCACACTCATTGCACTCAAAGGCCATTCACAACTATGGCCGACTCTTCCTCTGACAGTCTCCAAGGGATGGTGCTGGCTTAGGAAAAGACTATGGTCAGCTGAGAGGGAAATATCCCCCAAGACCCTTGAAGTGTACCAGAAGGATACCATTAAGCAGAAGTTTTTCATATCAATACATTTCCTTTTAGATCTTCCCCAACCATTGAAGCCCTTCATAGTACCTTGAATACGGACAAGAGTGAAATTGGCTTTAGCTAGAAAATTTAGCTATTCTGAAATAAAATATTTAATGCTGATGGGATACTGCAGGCTGCTATTTCATTAGGTCCTGTCTATTATAAGACTGCCACTTAAGACTGCCAGGGTCAAGTTAATGTGGAAGAAAGTACTAACATTTATTGAGTATCTCATGTGTATTCCCTTATGGCACTGATTCTTGTAAAGGAATGGTGCATTACTATTATTTGCACTTATGACTGAGAGAACAGAGGCTAGGAGAAGATCAAGAGCTTTTCCCATACCACAGAGTTAGTAAATGACAGAGGCCCCCAGCCTGTGAGCTTTTCAGCAAACAGTATTCATACTAGACCCCTCCTCAGAGAGTGAGAGTTGAGGTAGAGGATGCAAAATTCAGAACACATTATGGAGAAAGGAAAAGTAGAGAGAATTAGGAGAAGTCCAATAAAGACAAGTCATAAAAAGCATTAAAGAAAAAAAAAATGTGTGCAGCAGTCAAGAGAAGGCCAAAGGGAGAAGAAAAGCAGAAGGCCCAGTCCTCTGGGAGTGGGGGTAGGGGGCCCAATAAACTTGGCTCACTGCCCGTCAGAGCACTGCAGAGAGATCTATATCCACTGTATCCAGCACATCCACCAAATGAAGGAATCTGTGAATCATTAAAAATGTTTATTTCTTTATGCCACAAATGATAAAACATTTAGTCATAAAATATGAGGGCTTTTTTTTTTCCCAGAGTAATTGCTCCAAATATTTTCAACCATTATTCTAAATGTTCAGCATTTAACTTGTGAAAATGAAATGATGTGTTTTGAACCAAAATCAACCTCCAGTTGTCCACATGCATGCTGCATACTTAAATTTAGAGATTAATTTATTTGCAAGATGCTTAAAGTTTATTTAGCATTGATGCTATCATAAGTTGGACGGGGTATCTGTCCTCAGAAAAACAATAAAAAAATTACTCATTATTTCTCATCTGAAAAATAATTTCCCTTTGTTATCTAATTTTAGCATAGATGATAATAAAAGAAGAACCTGTGGGCCAAATCTGAGAAACTAGGATATTTTTTCAAAATATGTTCCCTAAAGAACATCTTTTTGTTCCAGTAACAGCAACATTAACACTTCTTAATGCCAAAGAGGAGGCACACACATGCAAACCGCAAAGCCCTACAACTACTTAGTCACCATTCTGCATTTGTTCTAGCTTTGTGGTAAGTTAGATTTCTTATGGTAGATACTCATTGACCCCCTGGGAGATGATTCTGAGAATATACAGTAAGTAATTCCAACCAAGTACTTGTCTGGCCAAATAAAAGCCAGGCAATGCAGTTGCCAGAGACCAAACTGTCCAGCCTAAGAATCGGGCATTGTATGGAAATCTGCTCTACAGATATCCCCAAGGGAGGGTCGGGTATTGTTAGCCTGCAGTTCTCCTGGAGATACAGCCTAACCGAATACAGGTTCCAGAATACCTGGAACTTCCATAAGGCAAAACTGTCAGGAAATTCCCCAGTTGGCCATGTTATTCTATGGCTGATCTTTGAAATTTCAAAGTGATCTAATTTTCACTTTTTAAAAATAGTGTTGTTTCCTCCGGAAACAGTGCTTTGTCAGAAAAGAGAAGGACATTTAATAAAGGTAGAGTATTAGTTTGCAAGGGCTGTCATAACCAAATACTGCATAGGCTTAACCACAGAAATTTACTGTTAAACAATTCCTGAGGCTAGAAATCAAGATTAAGGTGTCAACAGGCTTGGTTTCTCCTGAGGCCTCTCTCTTTGGCTTGTGGGTGGCTGCCTTCTCACTGTATCTTCACAAAATCCTTTCTGTGTGTGTTTCTACATCTTAATTTAATTAGGGACACTAATGGCGTATTTTAATTACCTCGTTAAAGACCCTATCTCCAAACATAGTCACAAGTTGAGGTACTGAGTTGTGTGTTGATTCAACACACAGCTGAGAGGACACAATTCAGACCATAGCAGGTAGTGAGGAGACCTGAGGTAGAAACCCTGCTGAGGGCTTTTCAGATATTTCTCCTACAATGCTCAGAAAAACTTTGGCAGGTAGTGGTATTTTTCTAACATTTCAAAACAAATATAAGCCAAGCTGGGGTGGCTCACAGGTAGCTTCACCACTTAAGAGACTGGAAACTTCATGGAAGGCAATGGTTTGGTTTCTAGGCCAAGTGAACATACAGGCATAATTCTGAGCACCTATAATCCTAGCTAACTGAAAGGCTGGGGCAGGAAAATTGAGACATGGCAAGACTGTCAAAAATGCCTGTCTCTCTCCCTTTTCCCCTCTCTTCTCTTCTCTATCCCTTTCTCTCTTCTAAAGTAAATGTATACACACACACATTTATATAAATTCATATGTATATAAATTTAATGACTTCAAAAATATTTTCTCCTAACCTCATTTTCATATATATATGAAATATATGTGTGTGTGTGTATATATATGTATACATATATATATATGTATATATAATATATGTAAGTTATACTACTAATACAGAAATACAAGTTCAAGGTAAAAAATTTAAAACACTATAAAAGTATACAAAATAGAAAATGGAAGCCCCACCCCCCCCTTCCCATTTGCTCAGTTCCTCGGTGGTCTGGCTGAGGTCCTCACTGTGATCAGTTCAGTGTGTGTCCTTAAAGACCTGTGATGTTGCTACATGCCCGGAAATACTTCATTTTAGAGATTTTTTAAAACCGATTATATTACAGATATACTCCATAACTTGCTTTTTAAACACTTAACAAGATAACCTGGAAATATTTTCGAGGTTTGTACGTAAAGATCCACCTTATTCTTTGTAATGATTATATAATATTCTATGGTGTGAATGTTCCACCATTTATTTAACCAGCTCCTCTCTATTGGTTTCCAATTATTAAACTACCATAAACACTGTCTGTATGAAGGGTATTTTTACATATAGGAAACGTGAGATTGAGAGACGTTCATGAATTTGCTGAAAAACATATAACTAGTAAGTGCAGCCCCAGTGCACAGAAGTGCCCGGGCTCTTTCTGCTACTTTCAGTTCTCAGTGGCCATGGGACTGGTACGTGAAGAATGTGTCCTTTCACTCTCTCCCCTCCTGCCACCTCTACATCTGGATGGCCTCTTGAAGATTGCTTATTAGCACAAGGCATGTGGGTGCTAAGAATAGGAGTGCATGGGACCAGTGGGTGGTATGATGTTGGATTCCCACATGGCTGACTACAGTTCAAGTCTTGGACCTGGAAGTTTGCTTTCTCGGTTTCTCTCTCTCTCTCCCTCTGGTGAGCACACATGCCCTATATAAAATTTTAAAAAGAATAATAAATAAAATTAAATAAGATAATTTTTTTAAAAAAATAGGAATACCTCATCTCACTGCTGTTCTATCAGTGTACAAATGACGACTTGATAAAGTTACTTGGAAAAAAAAAATGATTTCCACAAAATGAAATGCAATCCTTTCATTAAAATGGTAGTAACCTGGGTCCAGATAGTGTCACAGTGATAAAGCACAAATCTCTGAGTCTGACCTACAAGGGAAAGTTCCTCATCTGCAGACCACCCTGAGTACACCAAGCATGTGTGTGCCCGTGCTCACTGAGGTGGGAGGGGATCATGGTTTCAAGGTCCTGTTGGGAGGTGCTGTCTCCTTCTTTGAGTTGTTGTCTTTTGCTCATGAAAGAAATAAACTTATTTATAAAAAAAAAATAAAACCATCTCTCTCAGCGAAGATTAGAGCATTAGAAAAAACTCCTGTGTTTCAGTTGGGCATGTCAATAAGGAGTGAGATATGGAGGGATCCGACGAGTAGCACATTTCTGTGGTCTTCTCACTGCTGGAGAGAGCAAATCAAAACCCAGGAGAACTAAACGGGATGTCCAGGTGCCCTTTGAGTCTTCCTCTGACTGTGTGCATGTGTTGGGGGGGGGGGGTATTTTGAAAAATTAGGGGAAGAGTCCAACATTTTTTTAAACTCAGAATCTCTTTCCCACTTAAGAGATCTCCTTTCTGAGGTTGAGAAATCCCTCTGCTATCTTTTGTATATTTCATCTTGGATTGGTTGGATCTGGGCTTGGGAGAAGAGAAATGCACAGAAGGGGTAGTTGGAGCAACCCAGTTTTCTGTCTGCCTTCTGCTCTTCCATACACAGCTCAGCCGCCTGAGGAAGAAGCTAGGAATGTCTTGTGTGAAATAATGCTGGGGGTGAGTATAGTCTAGTTAGCACTAATAAACAGCCTCTTTTCATATACATAGCTTGTACTGTATCTCATGAAATGACTCAATGGGGCCCAAAATAAACTGGGCTCCATCTTGTTTCACTTTTCACACACTCTAACTCAACTCAAATGTCACTTCAGAGAGACTTTGTTGACCACCTCATGGAGAACAGTCTCCTCCAAGTCACTATCCTATTACCCTGTTCTATGTCCTCATATTCTTTCACTATCTGAAGTTGGCATATTTTCGCCTTTACTTCCTTGTTTATTATCTGCCTTCTTCCACTAGAATATACAGTTCACAAGAACAGAGATCTTATCTTATTTTGTCAATATTATATCCTAGTTCCTAGAAAACATATCTGGTGCATGGTAGATTCAAGTAGAAACCATTGAATGAATTCCATCCCATTTTCCAAACTCTCTCTCATTGTAGCTTGGAAAAATCTCTTCTTTCAAAGCTCAGCTCGAATGTCACCTATATAGGATGTCAGTCATTCACCCAGCATACGTACTGAATGCCTACAAAGTGTTAGTTCCCAAACTGCCCACAGCACCATTAATGTTTTGATAATAATTATTAATTTATATAAGTTTAGTTATAGAGAGCATGCATTCACCAAAGAAGCAGAGAAGGAGAGTGAGAAAGTACACTCTAGGAGGGATGGCCATATTACAATCCCTTCTCCTTCATTTTCCTTTTGGGATTTTGGGCATGCACACATATGCACCTGGGTACATTTCTCAAGCCACTGGGTCCAGGACTTGAACTACACATTTGATCATGTGGAATTCTGTGCCTTAACCATCATGTCACTGGCTGACCCAATATTTTGGTAATTTTTTTTTTTTTTTGGAGAGGTTTTTGCTATCGGCACATGCCCTTGCCAGAAAGACAGAGAGAGACAGAGAGACAGAAAGCGAGAAATCACCCCCCAGGGGAGATGGCCATGCTGCAGTCCCTTCTCTTCCATTCTCCTCTTGGAATCTTCGGCATGCATGCACACGTGTCTACATGAGTTTAAGCCTCTGGGTCTGGGACTCGAACCGTGGTTGACTACATGGGAGTCCAACAACATAGCCATTACGCCAACTGCTGGTCTCTATTTTGATAATTTTTAATGCCAGCCATAGACTAGAAGAAATACCAACAGTTCTATTTATTAAATAGGTCTAAATAACTTAATAAGTGTTTGTGTCCTTAACAACTGGTAGCCATTTGAAAAAATAATGCACCTAACTCAAAAGAAAGATATTTTATTTTATTCATAAAAAAACACATTTACTAACACAATGTAGATGCCTGTTTGGCTTTGCACAACTTCTTACAACCCAAAATAAGTTTGCACAATGTTACTCTTGTTTCCTGTTTTGACTTGATTTTCTTGCAGTCCTTACTTTTTATCAAAGCAAACCTAACTTTGTAAAGATGAGACATCGTAGACAGGTACATAGCATTATTGAGTAGTCTGCATTGTGTCCAACAGTTGTCAAGTACTACGGTGTTTCCCTTGAATATTAAAAAATATTCCCAGGGGGAACCAGCAGTTAGCGTAATGGCTATGTCGTTGGACTCCCACGTAGTCGACTGAGGTTCGCATCCTGGACCCGGTGGCTTAAAACTCACGCCGGGCGCGTGTGCGTGCGTGCCCAAGATCCCGAGAGGAGAATGGAGGAGAAGGGATTGCGGCATGACCATCCCCCCTGGGGGGTGATTTCTTGCTTTCTGTCTCTATGTCTCTCTCTGTCTGGCAAGCGCACGTGCCCTATAGTGAAAACCTCTCCAAAAAAAAAAAAAAATTATAAAAAAAAAATATTCCCAGGCAGTCCAGTGAGTTGTTATATTCCCTGGATAGTTTCAGAAGCATTGTATCAGAACTTAATGCCAGGCACTGGGTACACAGTGGTGAAAGAATCAGACATGATCCCTCTGTGTTTGACTCTTAAAATTTGTGCTTACCTCTGTATACAGGTAGCATATATCATAGTTTTAAAAATTATATTGTGGTTTTTTTAAAAATTTTTCTATAGGGTATATGTGCTCACTGGAGAGAGAGAGAGGGAAAGTGTGAAATCACCCTCCCGGGCAATGGCCACACTACAATCCCTTCTCTTCTGTTCTCTTTTTGGGATTTTTAGATATGCCTACATACATGTCTGGTATGTTTTTCAAGCTTCTGGGTACAGAACTCAAACCACACAGTCAGTCATGTGGGATCCAGCTGCCTTAACTACCATGCCACCTGGATGGCCCTCTATTTTGTATTTTTTTTTTTTTGGAAATTTTTTGCTACAGGGGCGCATGTGCTTGCCAGAAAGACAGAGAGGGACAAAGAGACAGAAAGTGAGAAATCATCCTCCCAGGGGGGATAGACACACCACAATCCCTTCTCCACCATTCTCCTCTCAGGATCTTGGGCACGTACGCACATGTGCCCAGTGTGAGATTAAGCCACTGGGTCTGGGACTCGAACTACAGTCGACTACATGGGGGTCCAGTGATGTAGCCATTATGCCAACATCTGGTCCCACCTCTATTTTGTATTTTTAAGAAGTTTATGTATTTATTTCTTTTAAGAGAGAGAGAGAGAGAGAGAGAGGGAACGAGAGGCATACCCCAACAGGTACTTTACGCCACAATCTACTTCAGCCACAGTCATCCAGAATCAACCGCATGCACGTGCATGTGTGTGCACAGGGAAAGCCTTGGGACCTTCCCAGATGGCTTCAGTATTGTGGGGTGCTATGTCACCACTGCACCCTGCACCTAGCCAATTATGCTGTCTATTTGTCTTTTCTACTAGGTTTTGATTTCTCCAAGAATAGGTATCCAGTGTTGATATTGATAGCAGCAGCTCTTAATATCTTTGCTTAAGAATAAAAGTTGGGCACTCAATAAACGTTTGTTTAAGCAAATGATGAAGAAATTAATAAATAAACCAGTAAACAAATGAAAAATGGCCCTGACCAGTACCATTGTATCTTATTTTTAGCAACGAGACTAGGAACTATATTATGAGAAAGTTAACCTATTTTCTCTGCTAGTGTGCTTCGTGACTGGAAATGGCTTTATGCAGGCTCACTGACTGACCTTGCAGTTGTAGTTATTGAGTACAGTATCTGTCTAGACGTCAGGGCTATATCCACTGCTTTGAGTGGTGTTCTAACCATTTCTTCCAAATTCTAACCAAGGAAGACCTGTAGCAGAGTTATTATTCCTTCCATATGTTACTATCTGACCCTGATACAAAGCAGAAAATGTTCTGACTTTATGCCATATAAAGGCCCCATGAAAAAAATGGACATACAGGCCAAATGAGAATTTACCTCCACCATTGGTGACCACGTGAGCAACTCTGTGAATGCCATGGGCTTGCACAATTTCCGTGATGAGAATGACCTGTTGAGAAGGATGGTCATGGGGACCAGCATGTGGTATAACAGTTACGTTGCTGGACTCTCACATCGTCAACCACAGTTCAGGCCTTAAAACTCACACTGGGAGTGTGTGCACACATGCCCAAAATCCTGAAAGGAGACTGGAGAAGGGGTTGTGGCATGGCCATATCCCTTGGGGGTGATTTCTCGCTCTCTGTCTCTCTGTCTCTCTGGTGAGCACATGTGCCCTCTAGCAAAAATCTCTTAAAAAAAATAAAAAAAGGATGGTTAGAATGTGTAGCAAGGACCAGAACTCTGCTTCTTCTACCTACAGTGGTTCTCTTCACTCTTACTATATCATGGAGCAGACTAAATCTTTTTACTATTTTATTGCTAATCACTAAACCAACATAGAGGTCTTCATTAATCTGTACTCATATCCAAATCCTGTGAACTTGTTAAGAATTATAGGATTTTAGAACTGGGAGAAATCTTTGAAGTCATTCCGTCCAACCTTCAGATTATTTGGGTATAGAAACTGAGGCCTGAAAAGGTGTAAATGTCCCAGGCTCATTCTGCTTTCTCTGGCCCTAATAGCCCAAAGAGGTGTGGTATTATCTGTTGAAGATATTTGGTAGCTTCATCGACAGTACTAGGGAGAAATGTTCACCTGCTGAAATATCCATTTTGTAACAAATAATAATGTGATTGAATGTATGGAAGAAAATTAAATGAAAATAAATAAATAAAAGGAAGGGAAAAAAAGAGAGAAAGAGAAAAGACATAGCACCTAAGACATTCTATAGAAACAATGGGAAAAGCATAACAGTGAACTATATCAGATTAAGGATAAGGCAAAGTGGCGTAGGGAAAAGCCATTCTGTCTCTAAAACATACCCCAAATCTTACCAGTGCTCTGTAGTCCAACCGATCATCAGCACCCACCCGAGCTACTACCATTGTCTCCTCGGGGGCATCTCTGTGCCCACACCCTGTTTGGCCATCTGTTCTCCAGAGGGAGTCTGAGCCAAATCTACCTTTTTAAATCATAAGTCCAGTTCTAGTCTCTCCTGTTTAAAATGCTCCAGGAGTTTCCCTCTCTAATCCAAATAAAATCGAAACATTCTAATATCCTGTATGATCTAGCTCCTGCCTGTCTTTGGTTTCATCTTTTCTTTTCTGCCAACACTCTAGCCTTCTTGATCACTAGAGTCTAGATATACTGGTTCATTCCCTCCCGCCTCTCTTCCTTCTTCCCTTCCCTTTCTTGGGTTACTTATTTATTGAGAGAGAGAGAGAGAGAGAGAGAGAGAGAGAGAGAGAGAGAGAGAAAGGTACCCCCGACAGGGCCTCCAGGCCACGATCTACCCTCACTTTAGCCATCCAGTATCACTGTCATGTGTGCATGTGCCTGGTGTGTCCAGGGAGACCACAGGGCACAAACCCAGGAGTTTCCTGTGTGACTTCAGCCTCGGGAAGCCCTGTGTTAGCACCATGCTATCGAGGCTGGCCTGGCTTTATCCTTTGTTGAACACACCAAGCTCTTCACATTTGATATTCTTTGTACTAGCTGTTCCTTCTATCTGACACACTTGTGCTCGGATATTTATATAACTGCTTTTTCCTCATTTAAATGTCACTTCTCAAGCAGACTTCCTTGACCATCAGATTTGAAAATAGCTACTGATCACTTAATTCTCTACATAACATCACATTTCTTTTAAATGATTTGTTTGCATGTTTGTGATCCATTTTCCTCCATTAGAACAAAAACGTCAGGAGAACTGGGCATTGGTGTTATTTCTCAAAGTATACAAGGAATGAAAAACATTCTGGGTTTAATATATATTTTTGTTTTAAGAACAGTAAAGTGTTGCAGTGGGGCAATAAAATCTTGAAGAAATGAAGATTTTTCCCACTACCACAAGCATTTTGTCTTCTTATGTTGCTAATTATGACGACTGTCTCCTAAATATCAGCTTAAATGAAGATCAAGGACAGTGAAGAAGAAAAAAGTTCATAACAAACATAACAATACTCTAAAGTCAATTAAAAATAATTACGTTTGAGGACAGTGGGTGGCATGATGGCTATAGGCACTGGACTCCCACATGGCTGGCTTATGGTTCGAGTCCTGTACCTGGCGGCTTGCTTTCTCACTTTCCCTCTCTCTCTCCCACTCTGTTCCTCTCTAGTATAATTAAAATAAATAAATAAAGTTAAATAAAATAATTCTTTTAAAAAATAAATGCAAGTGGTACAGATTTGAAGTTTAATTTGTATAAACATGATGACAAGACCCAAGGACATCTTTTTCAGGGCTCTCTGGATTCACTCAGTTTTGTGGTAAAATCTCTAAAACCCAAATGACTCACATGGCTGGTGAAACCTATTGTTTCTCCCAACAGTCATATCCTTAGTCTTTTCATTCACAGAGAGAGGGTCTTGCTGCTTCTTCAGAGCAGAGAATTACAAAATGGGAAAGATTAGACAAACTATGCCCCTAGGAATTAAAATACCTCTCCTAGCATCAATTAAAAATAGTATAAGAAGGTAGCAAGACTATGAGAAATATGCAAAGATTATGGGAACTTTAAATTTCCTATACTGATATTCTCTGTCTATAGAGTGATTAGCGATAAACCTTTAAAGGCCCATGAGCAAATTCTTCAGGCATGCCAGAAAAGTTAGAGAAGTTAGGGAGACCTTTTCTACTCCTCATCTCATCTTGGGGAACAAGGACGCCAATAATGTTATATGTAGCATGATATAAAGAATAGGAATAGAGGTTGAATATTTGAAGGCAAGTAGGTCAGAATTGCCCCAGGAAGCTGTCCAGAGATTAAGGAGAGACTCTGGAGGCTTAGCTAAGAGATCCCCAAGCTTTTCCAATACAAGTATCTCAAGTGGAATTTTTAACTGAATTGTCCTGAACTTCTGAGTTTACAAAATTGGAATGTGACTATGAAAAGATTCTTTCTTAAGAGATTTTTCTGCTTGTTTTTTTTTTTTTTGGGGGGGGGGGGAAATTGTTGCACTTAAGTTTCCCTTCAGGACTAATGCAAGCCCAGGAAAAAGAAAAGCTTCAAATTATTTGAAGATTCTAGGCTCTCATAAAAAAAATTCAGTGTCAGTTTGATTTTACAAGCTGTAAAGATATGGCTTTTTTTATGCTCTGGGCTTTAAGTAATATTAGGTCACAGTCTTAGCCTCCATCTGTCCAAGAATCACTCATGGTAGCAAGGAAGTTGGGAGTTGCTTCAGAAGAGCTTTACAGAAAGGGCAGGCAGGTATCACTCATGATGTTTAGGCATTCATCCACTTAGGATAGATAGATAGGTAGGCCCCTCCTGCTATTCTAAAAGCTGGGAAGAAAATGATTAGAAGTTAATTCTTTAATTGGGACCAGCAGTTAGCGTAATGGCCATGTTGCTGGACTCCCATGTAGTTGCCCGCGGTTCGGGTCCCGGACCCAGTGGCTTAAACTCACGCTGGGCATGTGTGCATACATGCCCAAAATCCCAAGAGGAGAATGGAGGAGAAGGTATTGCGGTGTGGCCATCCCCCCGGGGGGTGATTTCTCGCTTTCTGTCTCTCTGTCTCTGTCTGGCGAGCGCACGTGCCCTATAGTGAAAACCTCTCCAAAAAAAAAAAAGATAATTCTTTAATGCCATATTGCAATTAAAAACAAACCACAATTGACATATGAGATATGAGGTGACTTCAAAGAGTTTGTAGAAAAAAAGAAGTTTAAGTCTGAGTTTATTTTGGTGCAAAAAATTCTGAAATCTATGCACAGTTTTTTCATAATATGCATTTTCTATCAACTTTTTGAAGACACTTCACATCATTACAATAAAAAGGTAGAGAAAATCGATGAAATAGGTTATAGTCTTATCAAAAAAATCTTTCCATCTGATTTTAAAACAGGCTCTTGGTATCTTCTTTATTTAATTTAAAAGCTGTATCTATTTGATTTTTAAATCAACTGGCATTGGAGTCAGTTATGGCAGTGGAGAATATAAAGTGTTATCTGGGACCTAGAAGCCTAGACACAAACAGAGAAATTAGCTAGAAAAAAATTTAATTCAATAATTACTTATTCCCTGTCATTGTGGCTTGTAGTTCCTGATGTTTCTCTGACCAGGCTTTTAAAATACATATAATTTATATTAATTTTAATCTTTCTCATCTCATCAATATTCTGGCCTCTGTCACCTGATGTCTGTTTTCTCTTTTCCTATTTCTGTGCTTCTCAGTGATGCCATGTTGCTGAGTCTTAAAACCTTGCTGACCGTGTTCTCTGTGAGACCGAGCCCCCAAACCACAGCCTAGCCCTCCTTTCATTTTGCTTTGCTTGCTCCTCCCCAATCTCTCCAGTGGCATTCTAGACCTTCCTGTTTACTTTCCAAAGTCCAACTTATCCCTTTACTTTTAGCAAGTAACTCAGAAAACTTCCCTACAGAGAAGGTTGACCCTATTTATCATAAGCAACTTCCACATTTTTCTTCTTTAAAAATCTTTCTGTATCTTCTCCTTTCCTTCCTTAGCTTGTTCTGTCTTCTGAGAATGAAGTATATATCCTTCCCCTTTGTCAAGATTCTTTTTTTTAGAGTTTTTTTGCCATAGGGTGCGTGTACTCACTGAAGAGAGACAGAGACAAGGAGAGGGAAAAAGGGAAAGTGAGAAATCACCCCCCCCCTGCAGGATGAAGACCATATTGCAAACCCTTCTCCATTTTCCCCCTGGGATCTTGGACGTACATGCACACATGCCTAGCATGATTTTCAAGCCACTGGGTCTGGGGCGCGAACTGCGATCAGTCATGTAGAAGTCCAGTGATGTAATCACTATGCCATCTATTGGTCCCAAGATTATTCTTTTTGTCACGTACTGTCTCCTCTGGGATCTATGGCATCAGTAAACCTCTTCCTCCTCCTATTGTCAGCTTCTTCCTCTGTATCAACTTGTTCCCCAAGGGTATCTCATTTTAAATAAACAACTCTTCCATGACTTCACAAATGATGAAATACCTGTTAAACACTTTGTAAGAGAGTTTCTACTCTTCCAGCTAAGCTCCCGATTAATATTCTTATTTCCTCCCAGCAATCTTGCTTTGTTCCTAATACTCTATAGAACCTACTCTTTCATTGGCACTTTTTTCTTTTTCAAACAAAGTTAATCTTTTTTATTTCTGCTTACTGCTTTTTTTATTACTAATTTTATTATTATTATTATTTAATTTGTTATAGGGTATGTGAACTCACCAGAGAGAGACAGAGAGGGAAAATAAGAAAGCATGCTGCCAAGTCCAGGATTTGAACCACATTCGGCCATGTAAGAGTCCAGCACCTCACTGGCCTTTTTTAAGTCTTCTAGTTCTCGGCAATATTTAATCTGACTGAATGAACATCTCAGAATTCTCTCTTACTATTTCTGCCTCTCTTACGATATCTTCTATGGCATATCTGGCTCTGTACTTTCTATTATAATGCAAATGTTCAACAACATTCCAAGGTTTCTTGTTCTCATCCTATGCTCTGTACATAACATACTGCTTTTAAATCTTTAAACTTTGTGTTTCTTATTTTGTGTTTCTATGGCTTGGGCCCTGATCTGTTTTCCAGAGCAAACTCCTCACTACCTAGTTGAATATATTAATGACCAATCCAGTCTACATGTCAAACTCAACGTGTTCTCAAAGCAAATTCATTATTTTTCTTTTCCAAAACCACTCCCAAATTTATTACTTCTTATAATGGCATTCACCATTCTTCCAGAAGCCTGAGTATTCATTTCACATTCAACAAATATCTATAGTTTGCTGACTATATAAATATGTGTCAACAGTTCTAGGCACTGGGGATTAAGGAGTGAATGAGATGAATGAGACTCTGGATGTTTATGGGGTATATCATAGTGTGGAGAAACACAATACAAAGAAATCCTGAAATACAATAAGTTTTGGTAGGGCTAAGTGCTATAAGGAAAGTAAAAAGCGAATGACTATTATGACAGATGGGGAGGGGCAGTATGGTAATACATTAGATAAGGCAGACAGTCAAGGAAGCCTCTTTGAGAAAGTGACATTTGAGCCAAGACTGGGATAATGAAAATGCCAATTATGTACATATTGAGGAATGAAATTTTCGAACAAAGAGATCAGCAAGTACAAAATCTCTCAATATACATATACGTCTTTGTGTACTTTATTCCCACTCCAGCCCCTCAGTCTAATATCAAATGCATGTCAGATCTTGAAGAGGGACCTTAATGTGGTTCTCTCTTGTACCTACTTCCTACCAGCCTACACCTCGTTACTTCCTTCTCCCATCCATTCCCTGTTCCAGGCTCTTCTCACCCTGGAATTAACTTTTCTAAAGTGAAATTCTGCAACATTGCATTCTTGTTCCCAAACTGTAAGTGACTCCCATTATTTGCTGAATCAATAAAAACTTGGAAGCCAAACATTCACATCACCTTCATGGTGTAACCTCAAAATTTCTTTCACTACTTCTCTTCCACACTGCTATACATAATCCTATGGCAATTAGTGTTCAAAACACATTTTTTTAAAAAGAATTATTTTATTTAACTTTATTTGTTTACTTTAATTTGATGGGGTGGGGTGGAGAGTTGGTCATGTGGCAGTCCAGCACCCTTAACCACCATGCCACCTGCCGGCCCCTTCGGAACACAATTTCAACATTCCTGTCCCCAATGTTTTTCACTGCATCCCCTCCACTTGGCCTGAATGTCATCCCCTTGTACCCAATATGGGTCAGTCCTATAGCTCTCCAAGCCATACCTCAAATAATCTTTTCCTTAAGATCCAGTTTTAACCCACAAAGAACTTTATTCTTTTTTTTATTTATTTATTTGTCAAATTTTCCCCTATAATGTGGTTATGTACGCATCTGTCTTCTCTTTTTACACCTTTGCTTTACTATAGATGTTTTAAGACAGTGGCCACATGTTATTTATCCTTATGCAAGTGTAGTGCTTCACACGCAGTTGGCATTGAATATTTGTTGAATGAGTGAATGAATGAATGAGTTTGTCAAATCTGAGTTTGGTTAAGTAATATTTATTTCACCATCTCCCAAGAGCTTCCCCTTTTACTCATTTTACCATCCCTTTTACTCATTTCTATGAGACCGATTTGTGAAAAAGCAGAAAGCAGAGAGGAAATGCAGAGTCCTTGTTTTGAAATGATCTAGATAGTTTCAATCTGGTCAAATAATTAGAAGGTAATACTAAATATTGAAAATAGCATTTAATACTACATAATCAGTACAGTACAAGATAAAACACTCTTAGTGAAATACTAGATGATTGATATACTGCTGAGGATACCTAAAACTGCCTAGCACTCTACTGTGCTAAGAAAAAGAAAATGCATAATCACAATCACAGAACCTCGTACTTACCACATTACTGCATGTTCGATACCGGATATTTCTTCCTTCACAGCTCCTAGGTCACAAAAGGAAAAACGTCTCATTACTACTATGAAAAGCTTAACATTTGGACTCCTAAAAAACAATTTCCTCTTTATACTAGTGTAAGGGTTTGCCTTTTCTTCTAAGTAGGGGCTTAGAGGAGTTACTGTTAAATGTTAAATTGAGAAGGTATAAAAAAAGTTATACATTTAAATTTACTTCTTTATAGCAGCTGAAACTAAGCAGTGATTGCCTTCCAGTATTTTTTTAAAAATAAGTACTTAATTTCTATTCAACCAAATAAATATTAGTGCATTTTTCTGAAAAATACTTATTAATCCCATTTTCTTAATTATTTCTGATATAAAAATGAAGAGATATTATACTGAAAAAAACAGATTTTCAATGTGATAAAAATGTAACTTACATTTAATATGTCTTTTAAAAAATCTCACTTCTAAGTATATAAAAAGTTAAAATTCATATAAAACTATTTTTATCCTGAAAGTACATGCTCATTATAGAGGCTCTGGAAAGATGAAATACGAAAAAGGAAAAAAAAAAAAAAAGTCCTCTGATAAAATACAAAAAGGGAAAAAAAAAAAAAAAGTCCTCTGGAGTTTCCTCATCTAAAGACAATTACTATTATTATGATCTACTTATTCCTTTCCAGTGTAGTGGAAGCCATACCACTTACATAATTTTGTAGTCTATTCTTTTTCCACTTAAAATTTTTGTAGGTATGTTCCCACACTATTAAATAACTATAAACACACTTTTTTGAGAGCTACATAATATTCCATTGAATGCTATAATTTGTATAATAATTCTTCCATTGTCATTTAAGTAATTTGCAATTTAGGGTTTGATAAATGTAGTGTGATAAACCATCTCCATGCATATATTTTAACTATTAAATAACTATAAACACACTTTTTTGAGAGCTACATAATATTCCATTGAATGCTATAATTTGTGTAATAATTCTTCTATTGTCATTTGAGTAATTTGCAATTTAGGGTTTGATAAATAGTGGTGTGATAAACCATCTCCATGCATATATTTTATTCAAGTTTCTGACTGTTTTTTTAGAACAAATTTCTAGAAGGGAAATTACTAGACTAAAGGGAATGAACTTTTGTAAAACCCTTGATAAATATAGCCAAATTATATTGCATAAAGGTTGTACCATTATTACCTCCTACCAGCAATACATGGGAGGTTCCATTTTACTGAATTCTTGAGGAAAAAAGAATCGATTTTTGTTAAAACACTAAATGATGACACTTAAACCTTGACAAACAGTAGTCTGCTCTTTTCAAAATAAGTCACACTTAAAAAAAAATTTGCTAGAGGGTATGTGTATGCGAGACAGAGACAGAGAGAGAGAGAGAGAGAGAGAGAGAGAGAGAGAGAGAAAGTGAGAGTATCCCTTCTAGGGACTATTCATGTTACAATCCTTTCTCTATTTCTTCCTCCTTTGGGGATTATAGACACACATGCACATGTGCCAAGCCTGTTTTTCAAGCAAGGTTCAGGACTTGAACTGTGCAGCTGGCATGTTGTATCCACCCAGGCTGGCCCTATATCACACATTTTAAAAAACTAAGTAAAAATATATCATGGAATTCTGAGAGAATTATTATGCTAATAACTAAGAGTTATGGCCTTCCAGGTACTTTTCTAAATGTTGTTACATGTATTAAATTTTCTAAAAATCCCTGAGAGATAGGTTACTATTATCATATCCACTTTATCTATGAGAAGAGTGAATCTTTAGAAGGTTAAGTAACTTGCTGAAATCACACAATTATCAAATTGTAGAGCTGAGATTTGAAACTAGGCCATCT
Organism: Tupaia belangeri chinensis; assembly: GCF_000334495.1. Classification (NCBI taxonomy): domain Eukaryota; kingdom Metazoa; phylum Chordata; class Mammalia; order Scandentia; family Tupaiidae; genus Tupaia; species Tupaia belangeri. Next base: position 385,560 of record NW_006203569.1, read on the forward strand.
GGATTCAGAACTCACATCCACAATCACAAGGCTTTAATACCTTCTACTTCACTTTTGTGTGCAACAAACTTCCTAGAGCTCCTGTTTTGTGCTGGCCAAAAAGCTCCCTTTGGGAAACACAAAGAATGAATATGCTTTGGTCTTTGCTATGAAGAAAATTGGTCACATGGTCATAATTTAGTGTAAAAAAATGCTATATAGTATTTGTGACAAGAATGTTAACAAGAAGAAAATATCATCTGAAAATAGACTTTTATAAAAGGCTACTTAAAAAGATAGAAGGAGTCTTAAGCCTAAGGACTTGACTATAACCAAATTGACACTGATATGCAGGAAAAACAAAAAGAGAGGGGTTGATTAGGTATTAGACTAAGAAAAAAAAAAGGTGCATGACAGCAATACATGTGTCAGTCCCAGTCCAGCAATGTCCCAGACTACCAATGAACTTCAAATACTTCACATCCCATTGGCAAAGCTGTTGCTATCTTGCTATAGAGGACTCGTGCTGATTATCTGATATCAATGGACTTTCTGTTTGTCTGAGGAACACTCCTGGTTATGATGCCATGTTGACTTGGCTCCTTTCCAAGAGCCATCTGGACTTCCATGACTGCTGAGAGGAAGAGAATTCTGGCCATACTGATGTGAGTATTTTGGTCCATGTGATGGATACTTCTACTCCTTGTAAGTTAATAAAATGGGATTCTATTGGGTTATTGGGAAGGTCACGATGCATTTTTGCATAGAAAGGAATGTCATGACTTTCCCGACACCTAATAGTTTGAGACATTAAACTAGGGCTGAGCCATTAAAAGTACACCCAAAGAGAAGGATCTACTGTTGGTACTATTGCTTAAAAATATTACCAGGTTTCTGAGTCTGAAAAGATGAGTGCTAGACCAGATGATGCTAATTTACAAGGTAATGAATTCTACAACTGGAAGGCCTTTGGTAGCATGCCATTTGGACATCAGTATGTGCTAAATGTTTTTTCAGTTTTGAAATTCCTGTGACATAGTGTAGTGGTTAAGACACTCCATTTTGAAACTATACTCCTCTTTCTGGAATCTAAGCGACATGTTTCTTTTTTTTTTTTTTTAAGAATTATTCAATTTTGTTTATTCACTCATTTATTTTAATTTGATCAGAGAGACATACAGAGACAGAGAGAGAAAGTGAGAAAGCAAGCCACCAGGTCCAGGACTCAAACTATGGTTGGCCATGTGGGACTGTCCAGCGTCCCAACCACCACGCCACCTGGCGGCCCCAAAGCGACATGTTTCTGTACCTCAGTTTTATCAAATGTAAACTGTAAAACGGAGTAATAATACTTATCTCATGGCATTGTTCTGAAGATTAGTGAGTTAACATTTCTGAATCACTTCAAAGAGTGCTTACCACATAGTAAGTATCACATGGGCATTTGATAAATCAATTTAACACATGACAGAAGTAAGATATAGATATTGTAAGGAGGTTAAAGATATATAGAGAAGAAACTGTAAGCAAACATACAAGGACATACAAGAAGATACATATTTTTGTAATTTTCAAACTTGGGAGTTTACTTGAGAAATTGCACTAAATGACAAGAAAACCTTTTAATTTTCACAGTAGGCACAGGGGAAGTACTGAATATTGTTTTAAAACGGAAGAGATACAATGTTAACTTCTTGCTTTAAACAAGTGAACTCTGGTATTAACATTGATACCTTAGTAGTCTATGTTTTTTATCCTCTTAGTACAGGGTGACTTCACAAAGTTCTCAGAAAAACAGAATTAGGTGGTATAGAGGTTAAGGCGGTAAGTTGCCATATGGCCAACTGTGCGATTCAAATCACAGATCCAGAAGCTTGAAAATTACACTGACTGGGTGTGCATGCATGCCCTCAAATCTTGAGATCAGAGGACAAGGGATTGTGGCCTAGCCACTGCCTTGGGGATGATTTTGCACGTTCTCTCTCTCGTGAGTGTACGCATCCTATAAAAAAAACTAAAAAGAAAAATGGAATTCGAGTATGAGTTTATTTAACATAAACAGTTTTTGAAATCCATACATAATTTGTTTCATAGTATGTGTTTTTCATGATCTTTTTGAAGTTTCCCTTCTGATTTTCTTTTCTTAACCTTATGTCCATGAAAAGGATAATGAAAGTAATTTAAAACTGGGAGTTTGAAGTTCTGGGTTACAGATTTAGCTCTTCTACTTGCATAGCCTGTAGCCCTCTGAGGGGCTCAGTTTTCTCATCTGTCAAATGGATGTGTAAATGTCAGTGCATAAAGTTATGGTCACATACCGAGGTGATGTGCGAAAACTCTTCCATCAGCAAGGGATTATTATAGAGCTATTATTACTAAAAACAAAAACAAAGCTAAGAAGAAAAATACCTGCTTCAAGAATTTAAATAAACTTTTCCCCAGATATTTTTAGTTATAATTATCTACACTGATTTTACAAGGATCTTTGGATAATAGGAGATATAAGTTTATCATGTAAAAGATTAAGTTAAATATTTCTTATTAGGAAAAACAAAATGAAAGCCAAAAACAAGGCAAAGAAAAAATACCTATCATAATTACCAAAGAATATCTTATACTGAGCTGCCCCCCCCAAAAAAGTTATGCCCCTGAACTGTTTTCTCTTTACTGTATTACTTTGTATTTATTTAGAGCTTATGTAATTTGATTGAAATATAATTTTAAAGTAATAATGGATACATTTGCCAAGGTGCTTGTTATTGAAAGACATTGTCAAGTTGTGGATACTAATGGGAACACTAGTCTAGATTACATAGTAATAGAAATACTAGCCTCGATTACATATTCAGTGCCCGCTATAGGTTTCTGGCCCAGTGTTAAGTATTCTTTGTACATATATTTAATCTTCCAATATCTCTGTGCGATTTTATTATTCCTATTTAAAAGATGAGAAAACTGAGGCCGAGAAAGCTTAATGCTAACAACACAGAAAAGGGATCGACCACGTGGCCTAATGGTTACGTGACCTGGATCCAAATCATGGTTTGAATCCTGGCCCCAGCAACTTGAAAACATGCAGAGTGTACGTGTGTGTGTCCAAAATCTTGACAGGGAGGGAAAATGGAGAAGGGACTGCAGTGTGACCATGCACCACTGCGGGGTGCTTTCTCTCTCTCCCCTCTGTCTGTCTCTCTCTGGAGAGTATACACATCCACTAGCAAATTAAAAACAAACGAAACACAGAAAAGAGAGAACTGCTGGAACCCAGGTTTGACTAACTACAAAGTATATAACACAGAAAGAAAAGGAATGAGATACTTAAGATGTGCAGTATATTAATGCTAAACTAAAAATCTGGGAAGCTGAGCCGGGAGTTGGCCTGAGGGTTCATTGCACTTTATTGTAACCATGCAGCTTATCAGCTGCTCCTCAGTTCTGGGAAAGCCACTCTGAGTGAAGCATGCCTGGGCACACTTTGGAACATCTCCAAGAGAACTACACTCACCAGGAAAATGCAGTGTGAGAACTTCAGAGAAGCGAATGTTTTTCTCCCAAAGTTTAAATTTATTAAATTTGAATATAATTTTTACCTCAGTTGCAAAGTTAATATTCCACTGTAAGAATTTTATTCTTGCCAGGTGTGAATTTTTTCATCCAAGCTATTATTTTGGTCACAAAAGCCTCATCTACGTATTAAGCCATAAGAAATATTTATTTCTTCTTTCTTCCTCTCTCTCTCTCCTTTTTTCCTTCCTTGACTCTTTTTTTTTTTTTTTTTTTAGTTTAATAATATAAAAGAGCAGAGTGGTTCCCTTCACATTTAAATATAGTAAAATTCACCTTTGAGATAAAAATATTAGAAATTTCAGTCCACAGATGTTCTGAGAAAAGTTACAGACCACTGATACTAGAAAATTGAAGTCATGGATCTTGCCAATGCAAACTATGAAATAGTTCTGGGACTGTGTTAGTGAGTTAAGTACTGTACCAATAAGAGAAGAACAAAATATAAATATTATCAATAGTATATATTTCATTCTTAATTTATTACAGGAAGTTTTTTTTGTTTTAGCATTTTTCTCCTAGCCACTTACTTATTGTGACTTAATTCCTTCTCCTGAAAATGGAAATCATCCCAATTGTAAGCTATTACTTGTTGATTATTCAGACTTTAATTCACTTATGAGATTAGTATATACGGAGACATATTTTATTTGTCTGTCATTAACACATACAAACCATCCAGGGGACCAGCAGCATAATGGCTATGTCGCTGGACTTCCATGTAGTCAACCATAGTTCAAGTCCCGGACCTGGTGGCTTAAACTCACACTAGGTGTGTGTGCATGTGTACCCAAGATCCTGAGAAGAGAATGGAGGAGAAGGGATTGCGGTGTAGCCATCCCCCCGGGGGGTGATTTCTCGCTTTCCGTCTCTCCATCTCTCTCTGTCTTTCTGGCGAACGCATATATCCTATAGCAACCCCCCCCCCAAAAAAAAAAAAATCCAGACTCTTCTACTTCTTAAAATCTTGATGTTACCCTATTTTTTTTTTATCATAGTTTAATGAACAACCTTAGAAGAGATGTACTGCCATGCAGAATTAGCAGCTTTCTTTGTGGGCTTTAGCAACATCTTAGATGCTCTCCATTCCTTCAACTTGCCCAATCCCTCATCAAAGTCTTTAAAGAAGATGTATTTGATTTATCTGTTTTTTTTTGGGGGGGGGAACCCTAAAATTCTTCTCTTTCTAATCAAACAGAGCCTTCTAGTGACATACTAAGACTTACACTAGGTATCAGTGAATAGCTGAAATAAAATCTGACAACTGTATATTTAAAATTTCAGCATCTTTTTAAAAAAGAATTATTTTATTTAACTTTATTTATTTATTTAAATTTGACCAGAGAGGGATAGAGTGAGAGAGAGAGAGGGAAAGTGAGAAAGCAAGCTGCCAGGTCTGGGAAGCCCACCGTGGTCAGCCATGTGCTGCCCTTAAGCACCATGCCACTTGCCAGCCCCAAAACTTCAGCATCTTAAGAACAACTGTACTATATAAGGCTTGTGGAATCCCAGGCTTTATCTTTATATTTGATTTCCAAAAATTGAAGAGTGATAATTATTAGAACAAATTACTGATTTTCCCTGAATTTCACCTGCCTTTCAAATATGAATTCATAGGCAGACTTTTAAAATAGGACAGTTTGACTACTTACAATAACTCTTTTAATTATTCAAAAGGAAACTACTAATGTTTTATAAATAAATAGACATAAAACCATGTCACCAATCAAAACCGAAGGACTTGGGCTGTGGGTCCCAGATGACCACAGATTATACGAGACAAGCAGATCAGCAGGCACAGCAACGATTTCATGTAGTGCGGGCACACCCCTCTCCCCTCCCTCCCTTCCTCCTTTCTTTCTCTTAGTATTTGGTCAGAGTGCATGTGCACTCCCAGGGAAAAGGCAGAGAAAACACAACACTGGGAAAGCACACACTATTAGGAAATAGCCATGGCACAGTCCCTTCTCCTCCATCTCTCCTTTTAGGATTTTGGGCACATACACACATACCCAGTGTTTTTGCAAGCTGTGGGACCCAGAACTCAGCTGCGCGTTCAGCCACATGGGGCCCAGCTGCTTCACCGTCAGCTGCGGGCTAGCCCTCCTTCTTCATTTTACATTCAATGATCACTGGAGCTATTCAGCCGGAGGTTGTAGTGGGTAGTGAGAGCACTTCTACCTTCTGGGGCTTTCTACAAAGGCCTCAAGAGGAATAACAAATTCTGAGAACATCTGATGTTGATAATGCACAAGGGAAAGATGTTTAAAGCATGCTTTTAAAGGTCTCTTAGTACCAGATACCAGATACTATTGGGCTTCTTTTCATTTTCCACAGACACCACTATAAGAAGTTCTTACAAGAAGCAACCCTTGATACCAACCAACTCTGCCATTCAAACAGGAAGCTATGTGAACCTCCAGACCCTGTGTGTAAAGCTCTCCTTAGATGCTCACTCTGCATCCATGGGGCAGACTGGATGCTGAAAACCTAGGGACTAGACTGGAGTCTGTACATAACAGATGGTTCATTGTGGTTCTTATTCTGCGTGTGGGAAAAAGTAGAGAGAGACGACAGGCCATCTCTGTGGGTTTCACAAGTCCCACATGCTAATCTTTGCCTTGGCTCTATTTTGTTTTTGTGCTTAAAAAAAAATGATGCCCTACATTTTATTTAATGTTAAAAATAATTCTAGTTTACAGCATCTTAAACAAGAATCAAAATGAGCCTTGTGCACTTGGAAACATTTAGGGGTTCCTTGTTCCAAACAAGAAGAGTCAACGTACAGGATCTCTTATTCAATTCTATGTACAAGTAACTGGGCTTATGTCGTATCTTCATTCTATATTATGTTTCTAAATAATTGGAGATGTTCTGGCATGCATCCCTAGTGGTACTTCATTGTTACTAATAAATTCAATTGCTTTAAACAAACATTCAGTGAGTATATATTTACTGGATGATGATTTTGAATTTTCCTCAGTACCCCCCAAATCCTGCCCCGCCACTGCCATCTAATTCCAGATGGTCATCTACTTCAAACAGTAAGATTTGTCCGCACACTTTTAATAATGAGGAAGGTTGAATCTGGTACCACCTGCCTACGAAAAACTGATCTTACATATTAAGAGGTGTCTTTGGGCTACCCTGCTAAAATAAAATGTCTTTTTCGGGTAACAGTTCTTCTTTTCTCTGAGAGGAAGGAATGAAACTTTTTACTCATCTCCCTCTCATGGGGCAGCTCCACCTGTGGAGAAGTCTGCTCTGTACATTTTTTCTTAATAAACTTTTCACCCCAAAACAAAACAAAACAAAACAAGAATATCTTTGACCATCTTTGTGGCTGATTTCCATAGTTTGTTACCTACTCGCCCACCCACCCCTCAATGGAGGTTAAATGTCCTTCCTAATCCTTTTTTAGACAAAGTCACTAAGATTAAAGAAGTCATGGATCCCGGACACCCACAGCCACCGTTGGGAAGTAAGGAGGAGACAGATGTCCCTGGTGCTTTGGGACTTCTGAGAGCACATGTTAAAAATACCTCTTTTCCTTAAGGTCGCTTTTTTTTTTCCTTTTTTTTTTTTTTTTTTTTTTTTTTTTTTTTTTTTTTTTTTGCATGTGATACATCACATGGTTCAAACAGATTAGCGCTAAGGGAGAGATTTATTTATTTTTTCTCAATAGACAGATAGGCAAGCCAAACTATTATGACAACTTGATAAATGTAGCTTTTGAAAATGCTTGCTGTTGTCATAATATAACAAACAAGAAGGAGGCACGCTGCCAGGCGTCATCCATCAGTAGGTGAGCGGGCGGGGAACAGACACCACGCCGTCCTGACACCCGTCCTTCACAGTCCGCCAGAGGCGCTCATGTGGCCTAGTGAGCCCAAAGAAGAGCCAGCCCAAAAGAGGCATTTGCAAAGCAATTTAAAACTGACTAGGGGATAGCAGAGGTCCAGATTTTAAAATGGTGTTGTAAATTGCAGACCAGACTTAAAAGTGTTTCTCTGGCATAAATAACACACATATTTTGTGACCTCAGTTGTATAATTCAACACTGTGCTATATACTAATCTCTCATTATAAAAATGTTCTAAAGGTAGTGCCAACTTGTAGATCCTGATTTATGTATACAGAGAGAGTTACTAAAAGCTAATGTGGAGGCTGAATTCGATACAAATGGAAATTATGTAGGATTGGGAAAAACGTTCTAAGATGACATCTCCTTTGGATGTTTGATGTTCTCTTGACTAGAGGGAATGAAGGAAAGTCTCTCTGTACTTTTACAGAGGCTTAAGCAACAATTAGGAGGCTACAGAGCTGCTAAGATAAAATAAAATTTAGACCCATATGAGAATATTAGAGACTGCATTTTGGAGTTTGTCCCATGAGTTTCAGATTGGTTTATTTGCTATTATGAGTGTTTGGCATGTTCTAAATTACAACTAGAGACATCATTGCCGATTTTTTTTCCCAAGCAAGTATGATTTTACATATCTCTTCCTGTTCTTCAAAGAAAAACATGCTACAACAAAGCATCAAGTTTTTACAAATATGGGCTGGGGTTAGGAAAATAAGGAGTATGCTCATGTAATCAGAAAAGAAAAAAGCAAGAACAATGACATTGTAAACCATAATGATCATACCCAGCTCCTAAGAAACCAGAAACTGCTCTGAGCAATATTGCTCAGACAACCTAATGAAACAATGTGCAATGAGCACTCCGACAGGGAAAATGAGCCCCTGGGCAGTGCTTCCTGGTTAACAAGCTTTTGTATAATACTTGCTGATTTACAGTCACTTAACACAGTTACTGAGCACCCAATCTAAATTGTACTGAGCAAGGCACCGTGAAAGAAATGAAAACGATGACTTCCTTGACTGTCATCAAAGTTATAATTTAGTTTAAACAAATACACATTAATCAGAATAAGAAATGCACAACAGTAAGTATAGCACCTCATCAGCAACTACTGGATATGGTCTGAACATTAAATATAGAAATATCCAAAAAAGGAAAATAACTGACAAAGGAGATTATCTTGGGCGGCCTGTCCTATATGGGTCATAGGAGTTCCAAGAATGTAAATATGAAGGAGAATTAGAGAATCAGCCCCCTTCCCTCCTCCCACTTCTCAAAGTTAAATAGGCTCCTGCTCTCTACTCAATTCAGTAAGTTTATCCAACACTGAGTAAGTACCTACAACATACAAGGCGGGAAGATGTAAAGAAAACCAAGATAGAGGCCAGCAGATGGTATAGTGGTTATGTCAATGGATTCCCACGTGTCCGACCGTAGTTTGAGTCCCAGACCTGTAGCTCCAAGCTCACACTGGGTACATGTGCGTGCATGCCCAAGATCCCAGAAGGAGAATGGAGGAGAAGGGATTGTGGTGTGGTGATCCCCTCTGTGGGGGAGGGTGTGATTCCTTGCTTGCTTTCTGTCTCTCTGGTGAGCCCCATGAGCCCTATAGCAAAAACTTGTCAAAAAAAAGAGAAAAAAAAAAAAAAAGAAAAGATAAAATCTAGGACCATAGCATAGAACCAACAGTCTAATGGAAGAAGTTCACCTTTTAAATATGGATTCATAGGGAAAGGATTTGTGTGTGTGTGTGTGTGTGTATGTGTTAGAGAGATTTTTGCTATAAGGCATGTGTGCTCACTGGAGATAGAGAGAGAGAGACAGAAAGACAGGAAGTGAGAAATCAACCCCCATAGGAGATGGTCATGCCACAGTTCCTCCTCCATTGTCCTCCCGAGATTTTGGGCATGTATGCACACACGTAGCGTGAGTTTTAAGCTGTTGGGTCTGGGACTCAAACCGTAGACAACTATGTGGGAGTCCAGTGATATTACCATTATGACATCTGTTGGTCTCCCTAGACAAAGACTTTTAAAATAGGACAGTTCAACTACATATGATAACTCTTAGTTATTCAAAAGGAAACTATGAACTTTTTATAAGTAAATATACATAAAACCATGTCAGCAAATAACCACAACCCAGGCTGACTCTGCAGAGGTGACTAAAAGTGGTACGAACACCTCATAAATATAGCACAGGAAGATGGAGGGACACCAATGAAGGTGGCCTTAATAACATTCAGGATTTTGAAAGGTGGGCAGGTGGGGCACTGTAAATGAAAGGGTCTTCAGGAGAGGCGGCACAGAGGCAGCAAAGGGCCTAGCATTTCGAGGGACTAAGACACAGTCTTGTAGTTGCCCAGCCTCTTTCAGAACACCACGTTTTCTCTCTGTATTTCTCTTCTCCTCTGTGGTCCATGTGTTTGATCTCTGAGCTGCAGTGCCTACTAAGGTGCCTGGCCCTCTTTCCTTAACACCCTCCGAAGATATCGTGAAAGAAGGAAAGGCAGAAGAAGGAAGAAAGGAAGGAGAAAAGAAAGGAACTAGTGGCTAAAGGATGAGAAAAGGAATACAACAGAAGCAAATGTTACAAAGATCATTTCAAACCATAAAGAACTTTGGCTCATTGCTGAACTGCGAAACCTAGCTAGAATCTTTCTATAATGAGTTGATGAGGAAAAGTTTAAAGTGAAACTAAAAAGCTATCAAAGGAAGGAAACTTTCAGCCCTTTGTTTACGGGCATGTTTATTTTCACATATGTACTCTACATCGTGTTTGTCATTGCAGTGCATTGGCTCCCTCTCAGAGACAGCTAGAGGTGGGGGCCGGGGGATGGCTGCCTTTGGCTTGAGATCCGCTAGCAGGAAGGACATGCACTTTATTATACATACACACAGGCCATAAGGTTTGCAAATGATCTTACATTTGCTCAGTAGCCAAAAGAGGCAAAGAATGAGAATAAAAGCAAATGTGTTTTAGCAACATCAAGTCCAACTTTTCCATCTTCCCCATGAGGAAAATGTATATTATGAAACTCTAGGACTCTAACAATCTTACCCAGTACAACCCTTGAGTTGGGAATTTATGAATTATTTTGGCCAGAGACAAAAGTTCTCCAATCCTTCCATGTTACCAGATGTCCACTGCAAAATGGGGGCCTGGAGAATCACAACATTTTTCTTTAAACCATTAATATTAAGAGCAGCTTTTGCTTCTTATCTAACAACAAGATGGTCTTGGGCTGCATTTCTCATGGAGAATGGTCTCTTTTCCTGGGTCTCACCTTTCGATTTTGGAGCGAAGGGGTATTGGGGATGTTCATTCAACAAATATTTATTGAACACTTATTTTATCCCAGGCACTGCCCACTTGACTTCATAGATGACCAAATAAAATGCTAGACAAGCTATAATCTAGTCTAATGTCATACATCCAGAAAATAGTGGGACCAAGGTTAGAAATCAATAGTGTGATAAAAAATAAAAGAGAATCTTCTCTCAAAGTCAATGAAAATCACTTTTACAAGTTTTTCTCTCTCACACACACTCTTTGGCAAGTGTCCATGTCCCCAACAACAAGCAAAGCAAAGCAAAGAAATGGAATCAATCTCATTTGTGGTCACTGGGCAATTCTAAGTGACAAAATCCTTACCATAGGCATTTAATTTTTTAAAAGAATTATTTTATTTAACTTTATCAATTTATTTACTTATTTACTTCTTTTAATTTGACCAGAGAGGAAAAGAGTAAGACAGGGAAAGTGAGAAAGCAAGCCACCAGGTTTGGGACTCGAACCACAGTCTAACATGTGGGGGTCCAGCGCCCTTACCCACCATGCCACCTGCTGACCCTCCATAGTCATTTAATTTTAGCCAAAAGTACAAAATAAAAGGGAAAAAAATAGAAAGAAAATTGCTATCACAAGTTCTGAGTCCCATATGAATGACTCTTCCCACTAGGAAAGAATCTTTATCTTAAGCAGGGAGTCTTGCTCCTAAACCCAAATATCGGGATTGGCTGTGTAGCTTTTTGAGGTTGTTACATGTAGCTCTGTGTTTTGGCTGATGATCACTTATGAATATGATGTCATGAGTATGATGTTCTATAGTGATTCTTTCTGCCTCATGTGTACATCAGTTTCCCAATGTATGAGATTCTCACATCTCTTTGTTTCTCCCTAACATCACTGTCTAACTTTGTCTTTCTCCCTAACACCACTGTCTAACTCTGTCTTTCTCAGTGACTGAAATTAACCAGTCAGGGTTAGATAACCCCCCTCTTCTATTTTCTACAAATTGGGTCCAAACAGAGAAGATAATAAAGTTCAAATAGTATTAGGAAGTCTTTCTCTTTCTATCTTTTCTTTTTTCTTTCTTTCTCTTTTCTTTTCTTTTCTCTCTCTCTTTTTTTTTTTTTGGTGGTAGTGGGAAAGTGGGGAAGAAGGACTGTCTAACTTTGTCTTTCTCCCTAACACCACTGTCTAACTCTGTCTTTCTCAGTGACTGAAATTAACCAGTCAGGGTTAGATAACCCCCCTCTTCTATTTTCTACAAATTGGGTCCAAACAGAGAAGATAATAAAGTTCAAATAGTATTAGGAAGTCTTTCTCTTTCTATCTTTTCTTTTTTCTTTCTTTCTCTTTTCTTTTCTTTTCTCTCTCTCTTTTTTTTTTTTGGTGGTAGTGGGAAAGTGGGGAAGAAGGAACTAATGGGATGGATGTTGAATTAACAATGGAAAGTTAAACTAGTCTTTATGAATAATGATTGAAAGGGGGTTGGTGAATCACACAGAATTGGCATAAACCACTCAAAAATAACAAAGATAGTAATGTGGTCATATATTAACAAAATGAAAGCTTAAAAGCCCATATATATTATGGAATAAAAGAAAAAAAAAAGGAACAATAATGGAATGGAAAAAATGCCAGCAATCATTTAGTATACTTACCACTCTGAGTGAGGCTGATCTTGACTAATACTAGACAACCGTAAAACTACTCAGAAAGAGGATTCCTGTGGCTCACACTAGGTCCTGGGGTAATCGCCACTTTTATGTCTTGACATACTGATAACTCATGTCTTCTCTACAGACTTAGTCATTTCGTGGAAACTTAAGCGGGGGGGCGGCAACAGGTGGTGGGTGGTTGAGACGCTAGACTCCCACATGGCCAACCACAGTTCAAATCCTGAACACCAAGTGGCTTGCTTTCTCACACTCCCTTTCTTTCCATCAATCTCTCTCTGGAGGAAATTAAATAATAATAATAATAAAAATTTTAATAATAAATCTTAAAAAAAAAACCCTAAGTATTTCATGTTGAGTAAATTCTTTTTACAAGCAAAATGATATACAGTGATTGAATGTTTTAAAAAATAGTGAGGATATGGGACCATATCCTCATAATGGCTATGTCGCTGGACTCCCATGTAGTTGACCGCACGGTTCAAGTTCCGGACCTGGTGGCTTAAACTCACGCCGGGCATGTGTGCGTGCGTGCCCAAGATTCCGAGAGGAGAATGGAGGAGAAGGGATTGCAGCGTGGCCATCCTTCCTGGAGGGTGATTTCTCGCTTTCTGTCTCTCTGTCGTTCTCTGTCTTTCTGGTGAGCACACATGCCCTCTAGTAAAAATCTCCCCCCCCCCAAAAAAATAGTGAGGATAAAAATAATAATAATAATCTTGAAAAAAATGATGAAAAGCTATTTGATGATGATGATTATATAGATAATAATGTCTTTGTCTTGACTGATATACATGGTATTCCTTCTGGAAAAAGAAATGTAACACACTGTAAAGATATATGTGATTCAATGTAATATAAACAAGATTATGATAATAATAAATAAAATTTTTAAAAAAAGAAAAAAAGAAACTTGATGGAGTAATTCTAATACAAAGAAGTTTGTGTTATTATTATTATTATTATTATTATTATTTGTCCAGAGCGTGCATGCACTTGCTGGAGAGAGAGGCAGAAAGTGAGAGAGAGGGAAAGTAAGAAAGCCCTCCCCAGGAGAATGGCCAAGCCACAATTCCTTCTCCTCTATTTCTCTCTTTTATGGGATTTTTCTATGCATGCATATGTGTCTAGTATGTTTGTTAAGTCACCAGATCCAGGACTTGAATTGCAAGGTTGGCCTTAACCACCATGCCCCTGGATAGTCCTGTATTAAAGTCTTTTTTAGGGGTCAGCAGATAGTGTGGTGGTTTAAGGTGCTGGATTTCCATATGGTCAACTGTGATTTGAATCCCAGACCTGAGGCTTAAACACCATGCCAGATGTGCATGTGTGCAGGCCCAAAATCCTAAGAGGAGAATGGAGGAGAAGGGATTGTGAGTGACCATTTTCCGTCTTTCTGTCTCTCTCTTTCTGGTGAGTGCACATGTCCTATGGCAAAAATCTAAAAAAAAAAAAAAAAAAAAAACAAAAAAAAAAAAAAAAAAAAAAAAAAAAGAAAGTCATTTTTATCAGAAAATTTCTTCTTTTCTTCATTTTCTCAGTCTTTAAATTCTCAGGAATCTGATAATGAACCTCATCATTTCACTATTAGATCCTTCAACAGAGCAGTGTTCCAATCCTGGATATACATTAAAATTATTTGGAGAGCAAGGCCAGCAGATGACATGGTGGTTAAGGTGGCTGGATTCCCACATGGTGGACCAAGGATTGAGTCCTGGACCCAGCAGCTTGAATATCAGGCCTGGCATGTGTACATGCATGCCCAAAATCCTGAGAGGAGGATGGAGAAAGGATTGTGACATGATCATCTCCCCAGCCCTCAGGGGGTGATTTTCCACATACACCCTATGGCAAAATCTAAAAAAAAAGAAGTATTTGGAGAGCTTTTGAAACATTACTGATGGTAGCAGCACCCCCCCCACCCCAGATTATAATTCAATTGATTTTTGGCGGGGTTCATATATTTATATTTTAGAAAATCTTTCCAGGTGACCTTAAAGTACAGCTAGGGGTTTCAACTACTTCCATAACAGAAAGAGGAATAAAAACCACAAGAGTCTCTCAATATATGCAGGAAAACATTTGACAAAATTCAACACCTTTCATGAAAATAAATGCTCAAAAAACTAGGAATGCAATGAAATTTTCTCACATATTAAAGGTTGTCTGAGAAAGTCCACAGCTAACATCATACTCAATGACCGTTCCTTCAAGACAAAGAATAAGGTAAGGGTATCTATTTTTGTCACTTCTATCTAATGTAGTACTACAAGTCCTAGCCAGGGAAAATAGCAAGAAAAAGAAATAAAAGACATCTAAATAGGAAAAAAAGAAGTAAATTTATCTATCTTTATTGGTAACATGTCTAAAGACTCCACAAAAAACCTGTTAAAATTAATATAAGAATTCAATAATACTGCAAGACACAAAATAAACATTCAAAAATTAGTGTCTATATACTGACAACAAACTATACAAAAAATGAAACTAAGAGAATTATTCCATTTATAATAGCATCAAAAAGAATAAAATATTTAGAAATAAACTTAGAAAGGAGTTAAAAGACTTGTACACTGAAAAGTTAAAAAAAAGATAAAAGAAATTATAAACAAAACAAATAATTAAAAAACATTTCATCTACACAGAGAGGAAAAGTAAATATTATTGAATTATCTATACTGGGGCCAGCAGGTAGTATGGTGGTTAAAGGCACTGGATTCCCACAGAAAGACAGAGAAACAGAAAGCGAGAAATCTCCCCCTCGGCAGGGGGGATGGCCATGCCACAATCCCTTCTCCATTCTCGTCTCGGGATCTTGGGCACACACACACACACACACCTGGTGTGAGTTTAAGCCACCGGGTCCAGGACTCAAACCGCTGTCGACTACATGGGAGTCCAGTGACATAGTGATTACACTAACTGCTGGTCCCTTGGGTCATATATTTCTATTTTTAATATTTGAAGGAACCTCCTTACTGTTTCGTATAGTGATTGTACTATTTTATATTCCCACTAATAGTATTCAAGGGTTCCAATTTTTCTACCCTTGCCAATGCTTGTTATCTATTGTTTTTTAAATAATAGGCATGTGGTGCTATCTCATTGCAGTTTTGATAGAATCTTCCTGATAATTAGTAATGTTGAGCATCGTTTTTATATACTTGTCAGTCACTTGTATTGGGTTGTTGGAAAAGTCATGATGCATTTTTTCTGTTTTTCTATGTAAAAATGTGTCATAATTTTTCTTACAATCCAATGCATTGTTGTTAGTTGTTTCTTTTTTTTTTTTTTTGAGAAATGTCTATTCAGATCTTCTGACTACCTTTTTCCTTTTTAAAAAGAATTATTTGAGACCAGCAGCTAGCGTAATGGCTATGTCGTTGGACTCCCATGTAGTCGACTGCAGTTCGAGTCCTGGATCTGGTGGCTTAAACTCACACCGGGTGCGTGTGCGTGTGTGTGCGTGCCCAAGATCCCAAGAGGAGAATGGAGGAGAAGGGATTGCGGCATGGTCATCCCCTCTGCGGGGTGATTTCTCACTTTCTGTCTCTCTGTCTCTCTCTGGCGAGCGCACGCGCCCTATAGCAAAAACCTCTCAAAAAAAAATAATTATTTTATTTAACTTTTTACTTAATTAATTAATTACTTCTTATTTATTTAAATTTGATCAGAGATGAACAGAGTGAGACTGAGAGAAAGAGAGAGTAAGAAAGCAAACTGCCAGATTCAGGATTTGAACTGCAGTCAGCCAAGTGGGAGTCCAGTGCTCTTAATCACCATGCCACCTGCTGGCCCTCTTTTGATCATTTTTAAATTGGGTTGTTTGTTTGCTATTGAGTTATAGGAAGTACTTATATATTTTTGATATTAACGCTATTAAATCATACTACGTGATTCCACTTATATAAGTTATCTAGAACTGTTTAATACATGTAAGTAGAAGGCAGAATAGAGTTTTCAGAGGCTAGGGATAGAAGTAAATGGGATTTTCTACTCAACAGGTATAGTTTCAGTTATGCACGACAAATTCTTGAGATTTGTTATACAACATTGTCAGTAAGGTTAACAATACTGTGTTGTACACTTAATTATTTTTATGAAGAGATTTTTAGTATAGGGCATGCTCACTGGACAGAAAAAAGAGACAGAGATATAGAAAGTGAGAAATCACCCCCTAAGTGGGATGGCCATGCTGTAATCCCTTTTTTTCACTCTCCTCTTAGGATTTTGGGCATGCACACACATCCACCTGGAGTGAGTTTTAAGCCATTGGGTCTGTGACTTGAATCATAGTTAACTACATGGGAGTCCAGTGATGAAACCATTATGCCATCTGCTGGTCCCTGTAGACTTAAAAATTTAAGAGGGTAGGTCTCATGTTAAATTTTCTTACCATGTGATTTAAAAAAAAAAAAAAAGTAAAGAAATAAGGGAGCAATACCAAATAAAAGGAGAGGAGATTAAGATCCCTCCCTGCTCAGGCTAGTGTCAATCTGAAATATTTTCTTAATTCTGTAAAAGCACAATTGCTTCTGCTAACTTGGCTCCATGGTATAGGTTTCTTGTCTTGATCCTTTCATAGAAAAGTTCATCATCTCATAATTTTTTCCTCATTAGTTGAAGTAGAGAAGGAAGTAAACGACACTATTGGATATGCTGTATAAAAGCCAGTTATCTAACATTTGACTGTCTGCTGTGTGCTAAGTACTATAAAAGCAAAAGAAGAGGAATGTTTATAACTTAATTAGGTAAATAAAGCATTAATATATAAAATGATGGTACCAGAATAAAATAAAATAAATATTAAAAATATACACGCTAAAAAATTTCATGGATATATTATTTATAGAACTGGGACGATTTTTCTTAGTTCTTAAAATAACTTGCAACTATAATGAATGGAAACGAAAGGGTAAATTAACAATTTGGTAAATTCCTGAGTGCAGACACTTGCTCCTTAGTTATACTTGGAAACTTGTTTGATACATAATAAATGTTCGATAAATATTTATCAAATGAATGAATTAAAATTCATGAAAAATGATCACTTTAGTAGGGTTATTGAACAAACTGAAAAAGGATTTCTAAATCAAAAGAAAAGGACAGCTAAGAGTTATATGTTTTCAATATGGCAAGAAAAGGTTATGGACACCAAATGCATTTCTAACCAGTTTGCATTCCAGAAAACTAGTTTATGAGGTAAATTAGGCCATAAATTGATCCTAAACATTCAGTCATTGGCCTGTGTACTTTCCTCCTGAAAAGAGATTAGATTTTGGAACAATATATCCCCCTAAGATATATGACCTGGAACATTAGATGTCCTGGTAATACATTTGGAATAAACTTTGACCCAAAAACTAAAAGGAAGGCAACCACAAACTCTTAAACATATGCCCCATTTCTGCTAATGCAAGAGAAAGCCACCTCGCATAAATGACATAAATAGTCAGACCTACTCCAAGCTTATATATCTTTCTTTTAAACAAAACCTCAAATATTTTCAAGGAAAACAAGGCTGATGGTATACAATATTAGATGAAAAATAACAGATAAATCTTGCTTTGGGGCTCACTTGAGCTGAAAGTTCTAAAACCTCGTTACACATGTTTTGTAAATCTTAATTGGATGTTATGACAGAGATGAGATGCCTTTCAAAGAAAAAAAATATTTAAGAAGTCACATCTTACACTGACAACTTTCTTTTGATATTTATTATTATACTGTGTAGGCATTAACTGCAAACTAAAGCCTCTATTAGTGTGGGATTATTTTCATGAGAGAAAAATCTGTGCTCACAATTAAAAATCATAGAAGTTAGCTTACTTTTTCTTAGCACAATCATTTGGAAATGAGTTTAGAAAGATTTTCCTCATTCCTAGAGAGGCTAGGGATAGAAGTAAATGGGATTTGGAGAATAGAACTACTTGGACCTATTTATTTTAATTTTTCTGTGTTTATGTTAACACCATTCAGGCAACCCTACCCCTTTGGAATAATAATACCACCTTACATTTTTTAGGCACCCTTACTACTTTTGTGAGACACAAATCATCATGGTGTGATGATTTTCATCTGTTGTTCTTCTATTCATCTCAAAAAATTTTTATTCAATTCAAAGATTTAAAGTGTGATGTGTTGTTTTTCTATTAACTGTGTTCATCTCAACAAATTTTTATTCAATTCAAAGATTTAAAGCAAAATTTACTGAGGTCAGCAGGTGGCATAGTGGTTAAGGTGCTGGACTCCCACATGGCCAACTGTGGTTCAAGTCTCAGACCTGGAGACTTGAAATTCATTCTGGATACTTGTGCATGTGTGCCCAAAATCCCTGGAAGAGGGCGGATTGAGACATGGCCATACCCCCTGGTGGGGTGATGTTTCACACACACTCTCTCTCTCTCTCTAGCGAGTACACATGTCCTATAGGAAAACTCTCTCTAAAACATTTAAAACTTACTAAGTTTAATAAATGCTGTCATCCTTTATATAGTACACTGTTTTTTTGGTAGGTTGCATATATATGAAGTAGCCAAATCCATCATTTCATCAATTGAAATTAATAATTTATAATTTAATACATGAATATACAGTATTAATCTATTAAAACATACTATTAACTAGATTATTTTGGCATTTCTGAAAGTGAAAAAGCTCATAAGAGTTCTTGAAATCTTCTTTAGTCAGCAGTGCAAAGGTTAACATCATACTTAATATTGTCACCACCATCTCAGCTGAGTTACAATTTCCCCTTTTGACTGGTCTTGGAATTGATCTACAACAGGGATGCAGACGGTGTTACACCCAGTATTAAATGCTTTACACATCTGGAACTCCACAGGGGCAACACTAAATTAGCTCGCTGAAGATGAACTTCAAGCTCTTAGAAACAGATGTTTAGTATATAAAAAAAAATCTAGACAAATTAAGATTATATTTAGCAGGAGGGGAGAAGAATTGAAAAGAAAGAAAACAATGCATTTGGTACATTGTTCAATTCACTTGAAATTAAATAAAAGAGCATCAAGTACAAGTAGGCATAATCTCTTTACCAATTAACAAAGAAAAAACAAAAATAGATACTGTTCTCCTTAATGAAACCTAATGTAACTTCACAGCTACTATTCATGGTAAAGGTGAAAGATGTTTATACCGAGTCTTTCTTTGTTGCTCAAATCAGGCAATGCTCTAATTGCATAAATTGAGAAAACTGATTACTGCCTTCTTGAGTTTAGTGACGGTGGCAGGTTTTGGTTTGCTAAAGAATATCTAGTGTTCTTCAAGAATATAAAATATATCCACGTGTATAATGTATTGGTCCACATTAAAGACCAGCTTTCTAGAAATAAGGACACATATTAATATTTATTTTCTTATTAGATTTGGAAGTGCTTTCTATTTAGAGGCCTTTTATTTCTTCAAATTCCTAAAGAATGGGTGGTCCAACCGCTCATGTTTTAGCTTTTTGTCTAGCCTCATATAAATTCACTAAAAAATATTTTTTTCAATATTTGAAAGTTATAAAAATATCTTCTCTATGTTCACAGTTTTAGAAATTACTTTCCACCTTTCCAGTATAAGGACAACCAATATATTTTCCAGAATCATAAAATCCTAACACTTGAAGACTTATTTTACTGGGTTGGAAAATTGATAATTCTGAATTTTACATAGCATACATATTTATTTTCTGAATGACAGAATTTTATTTGCAATTTAAGTTGATTCCTTAAATCGTTTCTCAGTCTTTCACTCCATAAGAGTCTATTGCTATGTAACATTCACATCACTGAGATAAGATGTACAAACCTACATCTCACTACTTTTGTGAGACACATGTTTTGTCTCGTCTCGACAGAAGTTCAGGAATGCTAGTTTAAGAAAACTAGATAACAGGAACATTCCATATCTCTATACTTTGGCTTTACTGATGTATGGTTATTATCATTTATAGTGTCACTGCAGCATACAGATTTAGGAAGTGTATTACAGATTCAGGAAGTTTTCTATAATCAGCATTAAGAGAACGGATGAATCATAAGAAGAAAAGGTCTATTACATACAATGACTTTGATCAATCTTTCTACTACCACTCCACTGTTGAATAAAATATTTTATTAAAAGCTACTACTGGGGGCCAGCAGTTGGAATAGTGGTTACAGTGTTAGACTACCACATGGCCAACTGTGGTTCAAGTCCCAGACCTGGCAACATAAAAATCAGTCCAAGCAAGTGTGTGAGCATGCCCCAAATTCTAGGAGGCGAATGGAGGAGAAGGGATTATGGTGTGGCCAGACCCCCTGGAGGAAGATTTTTCACTTTCCCATCTGCTGTCTCAGTCTGTCTCTCTCTGGCAAGTGCATGTGCCTTATGATAAAAACTTTAAAAAAAAAAAAGGAAAAGAAAAAGAAAAAGAAAGAAATACTATTACTGGTTCAGTCCATGGCATGGTGAGTAAGGCAGCTGGATTGCACATGGCTGTCTGCACTGTTCAGGCCTGGACACAGGAGCTTGAGAAACATGTCAAGTATAATTCAACGTGTGCCCAAAATCCTGAAAGGAAAAGAAGATGGAGGAAAAGGGATTGTGGTATGATCATTCCACGTGGGGAATGCTTTCTCACTTTCTCTCTCTCTCTTTCTGTCTCTCTACAGAAAGTATAAATGTCCCTTGAAAATTAAAACAAATTATTACTATGGTAATTTATTTATTTATTTATATTTTTGGTGAGGTTTTGGCGCGTGCGCTCGCCAGACAGAGACAGAGAGACAGAAAGCGAGAAATCACCCCCCAGGGGGGATGGTCACGCCGCAATCCCTTCTCCTCCATTCTCCTCTTGGGATCTTGGGCACGCACGCACACGTGCCTGGCATGAGTTTTAAGCCACCGGGTCCAGGACATGAATCGCGGTCTACTACGTGGGAGTCCAGCGACATAGCCATTACGCTAACTGCTGGTTCCCTGGTAATTTATATTTTGTAGTTTGGAGGCAAATCTAGTCAAAGACCACACAGCTCATGAAGTAGTTTATAATAATTATTTTTAATTACTTTAAAAAATTGCATGTTTATTTTTATCTTAATTTTTATAAAGTAAAAATTACTGATCTTTTTGTCCTTTCAATAAAAAACCTTATAATTTTTTGTCTGTTAAATGTTTCCACCCTTTATCCCTTCCGGCTACTCTT